>NW_006159551.1:395602-418260 GCF_000334495.1 Tupaia belangeri chinensis | reverse complement strand
CCTGCTCTGAACCCCAGTCTCCACAAGAAGCAAAGACTTGCAGCTTTCAAAGGTAGCCAAACATCTAAAAGGTCTTCCAAGAAAACACTAGGCATTGCACAAATGAGCACATCTGAAGTTACCCGTAGGGCCTCTAACTCACTCAAGGCTGGGCCAGGAAGGAAAGTTCATCAACAGCACACATGTGCCACAATTAGGTCCAAGAATGAGTCTTGGAAAAGTTGCTTTGAAGCCACAGGAAGCTCTTGATTAGTGAGAATCTAAACATCTGAAGAATTATAGTCATTAGAATGTCTTTTTACAGTCCTAAAAAATCAATCATGTTCAGAATGATGACCCCAACATACAAATCAGAGTATCTCTTGAACACAGTTATATCGACTCTGTCAAAAATGTGCAGCATCGCTCAGATGCTCAGAGTTGATCCTTCACCCTTCATCCCTCTTTCTTTTGCCTGGTGAACTTTCTCAGCCTTTGAAACTGAGTTAGTTCCTGCATGACCATCTCTAACAACATACTCTAATCCTGAAAGACCAGATTGGAAGAACTGCTTGCTCTCCTTATGACCAGGGCAATTTGTTTCTACCTATTTGTACTTCCCGTTACCTTTCCGCCTCCCGGTCTAGACTGTTAGAGAATGGATTCCACTCATCTGTATACCCCCAGCCCCTAGTGCTCCTCCTGGCAGGTCGACGTTTTGCAAATGTCGGCTGAAAGAAGGAATCCAATCAACCAAGAAGATATCGCCATGCCTTGAGCATGCCATGCAGTTCATGCCTTTGCTCATGCTGATTCCTTTCCTGGGAAGCCCCTGCTGCATTTCCTTGCCAGCTCAGAAAATCTCCTGCTTGTAATACTGTAGAAGCTCATTCCTTCCTCACCCAACACCTCACACAGGACTAGACTACTCTGTGCTCCATGAAACCATACTCAGGTCATAGTAGAGGTCCATTGGGTCTTTCTGGCTCAATGATGGAGTCTAGAGGACACGTGTTGCCTTAGTCATCTTCTGTGGTCCCAGCACAGTACAAGAGACATAGGCACACCCTGTAAGCTTTTCTTAACAGCCCATTATCCAAGTCGGGACAGTTATTCTAATCTTGTGTTATTCCTTCCTTCCTTAGGCAATTAATACTAATAAGACAATCCTCTTGCAAGAAAAATGCCAAACACTGCCTCATGCTGATATGATCTGAGTTTACAAGCACTTTTTGTTTTCCTAACAACAACAAATAAGGTTGTTGTCCTATAGAAAGCCAATCATGTTATCAAGGAAGTTAACCTTTCTTTCAATATTTACTTTTTTGCATTATGAAGAAAACATGCAAAAAAAAAAATTAAGTTCTTACATTAGTTCTCCTCCTTGGAATAAGAATGTAAGAGAATCCACATTCAGTATTCAGAATCTCTTGGGAGGGGAAACTTCAAGATGAGATGCATCGTTAAGTAATACTTTGAACAGACAGCAATCCCAACCAATCACTCTTGGCAATAATAGAAAAAGTGACACCACTGACCATGTTTTACCAATATCCTAGCAAGAATTTTTTCACCTCAAATTGGTAATTTAAGACCACCACCAAAGAGGTCAACAACAGCAAAGATTAAAACCAGAGTTGTCCACATTTAAGCTATCTTTGCTCCATTATGCTAGTGTTCTAATCAGAAGATCTAAAAAAAAAAAAAGTGATAAATCAATTTCTGTTGTTTTCAGTACTTCTCCCAGTGAATGCTATTCTTTCATGATGGTTTCAACAGTTTGTTCATTAATCATTCATAGATTCATAGGGCATTTTTTTCCCCTTTTTTTAATTCAAAGTTTTTCCCCTTTGGAGGCCAGAAATTTTCACAATTACTATTTAAAGATCAGCAGCTCTCTAACATATCTGGCATGATGTTTTAAGCAGAACAGTTTAAGAAATCTTTATGATTGCTACAACAAACTTCACAAAATTAACCGCTATTCAACAAGTTGATTCTAAAAGAAAGGGATTAATGGTTTGTTAGAGGCTACTTCATTATAGAGAATGTTGACTGAGTAAATTCTCTCCCCATAGTAACTTTTTTGGAATTAAGCAAATTCTCTCCCCACTCTTGACCCTAGCCACCACCCAAAAAAACCCAGGTAGGTTGAATTTTCCCCTTAATGCTGGGCACCTTAAAACTTTTGCATATTGATTCCAGCAAAAGTACTTGAGAATTTACTCCTAGTTTTTCATGCACCCTTTTAGCCTATAGTGTCTTACAAGAAAAAGAAAACAAACGGTCTAATTTTGAACATATTCACAAGGGAGGGGCTTACTAAAACGGCCAACTTTAACACATGTAAAAAGGGCTGCGATCAGGGAAGTTAAACTATACTGGTCTTAATGTCACTCGATGAACCTCAGTCCACATATATCACTTTTTACATATTCAGGCCAAAACTTTGACTTCAAAGAAACAATTCTACCGTGGATGTTAAGTCTCGGCTATGCTTAGTACTTTAAAATGGCAATCCATGCATCATCCGAAGTGTTTGGATACAACTTCTGAAATTTTGAGGCTCTTTTTAAGAAAATGAGGAAGACAGTCAACCAGGAAAGGCAGACAGTACAGTGACAAAACGAAACCAATCGAAACAATCACACACAGCACAGAAACAAAACCAGACTTGGGGATCAAGAGCTCTGGCCTGGGCATTGTCGTATAAAGTTAGATAAATTTGCTAAGAGACTCCGGGCTCCTTGGTATCCTTCTCAAGAAGATGAGGGAACTGGATGGTCATGCGCAGTCTTGGGTACCCTCCTACACTTGGGGTTCTGTTAATTCCTCAGCTGAACTCACTCCCCCGAGGTTTAATTTGCAAACTGAGCACTGAGTCATCCTTGGGGCCGGCAGGTGGCGTGGTGGTTAAAGCGCTGAACTCCCACATGGCCAACTAGGATTTGTGTTCCCGACCCAGTGGCTTGAAAATCACACCAGGTTATGTGAGTGTGACCAAAACCCCCAGAAGAGAATGGAGGAGAAGGGACTTAGGTGTGGCCATCGCTCCCGGGGGGTGACCTCTCACTTTCCCTCTTTCTCCAGTGGGTGCATGTGCCCTATGGCAAAAGCCTTCTTTAAAAAAAAAAATCACTCTCCAAAAGCAATGTAAAACAACATATGTACTCAATGGCCAGGTCGGGCCTGTAGGGAAGGTCTTGTTTGCTTTTATCACACAGAATACCTGACATAGTTCGTTTCAGTTTTGGGTAATTCTCTGGTAAACCGGAAACACCCAATTCTTCAAATTACTACAAATATGCCCCCCAGAAGAGCTTCCAAGTATGCTAATGAGAAACAGGGATGCATGCGAACGTGTTCTGGCTGGACAGGCACAGGAGAGCTGGGTGCCTGCGCTCTTAGATTCTGGTACCACAGGTGTGAAACAAAGACCACTTGTTTCTTAGAAAAATGGCAGAAGACTGTGGCAAGCCAAACAGCTTCTTCACTTAGGTCTGTATTAGATCAGTGTAAGTTTTCTGGCCCCTACTTAAGAAGATCTGATTTCACTGAGATTCTTGCAGGTATAAGCTTATCTCCAGGGGGAGAAGACCACTGAGGCCTGCCAGGTGCTTCCTCAAGGGGGCTGACGGGGTGTAGGGAGGATGGACAGAAAACAGCTGTGGTCAACAGCGCACACAAGGCAGTTTAGCTAGTACCTGTCCAAGTCTCACGGGAGAGGTAAAAAGTTAATGATAAGTGATTTAGTTAGATCTTCATTTAGGTTATTACTCATTTTGGGTGGCTACCAAGCTCAGAGCTGTAGCCAGCCTTCATAAGTAAAGCCTTTGTTTTCTTATTACCTGTCGTCTTTGCATCTTAATACTTGGGGAATGAAAAGCACTTGAGGCCACAATGTATCTTGGGGGCACAGTTGGAAATAACTTAGCTGGAAAAGAAACGTTACTCGAAGTAGGATTATTGAAAATGCTCTAAGTCATCTCAAAGAAGAGTCTAATGTTAGGGCAGGTCTTACCTGGTTGTTCTGTACAGAAGAGTAATAAATCACCCGTGGGTGTACCTCGTGACTTACCTCCAGGGCAGATTCATCTATTTTGCTTGTCTATACAGCTGATTGAAAAGCTTTAGAAAAACTCCTATCATATACTGTCTGTGCAAGATTATCACAGTCAACTATAGACACGCACCAAGAAAACCAAGAACACGGTACATCTCCATCCAGGGCTCAGGCCCGAGACTCCCAGCTGCACATGGAGTGTTTGGTTTTAAGGGGTTGCAAAGGGGAAAGAGAGTACGTAGGGTTTGGAATAGCCTGTCCTTCCTCCCCACCAACTTACTTACAGGGGCAAAGCATTTATCTTATGGACGGGGAGGATGGGACAGTTTTCTGTAGACGGAGCTCAGTGAGACCCACGGTCATGACCATATTGTCGGCTGTCTGACCCCCAGCACCTGCGATGATGCTTGGACTGGGGCAGCCACTCAGTGAGCATCTGTCAGATGAAGGAATTATCAAACGAAGGAACCAAAAAGGGTTTTATCACAACTACGGTTTATCCCAGGATGCTGAATTTAAATATCTTGGGTAAAGATCTGACAAATCTGAGGGCTAGGAAGCAAAATGAGAAACAGAACTTTTAATCTTCTCTAAGTGCAAAAAAAAAAAAAAAAAAGTGTAGCTTTATGCATGGTGTTTTTTTGTACAGTACTTCACTGAAATATTTGCATTTTCCCATTTTTTGGTTTTGTTTTTTCATACTGAAACCCTGTCCTTAGCAGCACTGAGAATAGCGCCATAGCCTTATCTTGTATACCAGGTCCTTAGTAGCCTTGAAAGGACAGCCATGATCTTATCTTCGAAGGGGGAGAGGGAGGGACAAGGGGATGCTGGTAGAGTGACTTTGATTCTGCTGTCTTGTTACCCCTTCTACCCAGGTGGAGCACTTGGGAACAGAACGGCACCGTATTTCCCTCATTTGGGGGTGTGTGGAGAAGGATTGAATTTTATTTCTTTACCTGGTCCTTCAGTTCCGACAGCTGGCCAGAAAGATTAGTGACGAGCTTCATGGTGGACTCCAACTTCTCCTGCAGGTTCCTCAGCTCATTCTGTTCTCCTTCAGAATCGCTGCTGACCAAGGACATGGCTCGCATCCTGGGGAACCAATCAAGGTTTCTTTCCTGGAACAATTTATTTTTTTTAAAAAAAAAGAAAAGGGAGTCACTTCTGGGGGTAGGAACAAGACAGGCACGCTAACTGTCATTTTTTTCTATACCACCTCTCAGGTGACTTCCTTCTTCCGCAGAACTAAGGTGCTTTGTATTTTTACAGAAATGTTTGGTAACTCTCTTTTTAGTTGAATATCCTGTAATTCTCTATTCTTACATGAGGAAGTCATTTTAAAATTCAATACAGGAAAAAAAGCAGGTTTCTAAACAAGACTCCTAATCTGCAAATTTGGATATTGCAACCCTGATCTGTACAAGTCACATGGCTAAGTTTTATTTTGTTTTAAGTTGTGATAAAATATGCATAACATGAAACTTACCATTTTAACTATTTTTAAGTGTACAGTTGGGTGATTTAGTCCATGCTCACTGTTGTCAACCATCACCACCATCCCTCCCCAGGGCTGCTTTCATCTTCTCCACCTGAAGTTCCATCCCGCCCCCGTCTCCTGACAGCTGCCATTATACTCTGTCTTTGTCAATGTCACTACTGTAGGTATCGCTCATTGTGCTGTGTATCTTAAAAGGCATTAGATAGGAAAACTGCAAACCCTCTGGAAATAAAATGGATTCTAAGATCCCGAGTGTTCTGGCCTTTAACAAACACACCTGCAATGCTGGCCCCAGCGTGGGTAAAAGGCTGCACACGGAGAACAGGCTCCTCAGTCTATCTCCCTGGTCCTGAGCTTACGGAAACCACTCCACTAGTCTTGCGTCCTTCCTTCCAGCATGAAATGGTCAGGGGGTGCTCTCTATCAGGGACGAAAGCCCACACAGTATCCTCCCGTCTACCACCTGCCTTTAGATGGCTCCAGCTCCGACCTGTGTGCAGTGCTTCTCACCTGCTCTCCCCTCACTTCCTTCAGCCCACGTATGCTTTTCTCCCCACGTGCATGCCTCATACCTGTGTTCTCTACGGGGAGGCAGAGATGGGCAGGGAAGAAAGCTTCCTCAGCACGAGACAAAAGGAACAAAATGGACTCATGCCAGCTCTGTTGCCATTCTCATTTGGGAAATTTTGACCTTGTTAGGATGACTTTAATACTTTCTAACAAAAAATCACGTACACACACACGGACAGAATTTGTCACTATTGCTCTGTGTACATCAACGGTCAGCAACATTTTTTCTGTCTAGTAACTATTTTCTGGTAATACTCGTGGCTTTGTGGACCAGATGGCCTCTGTCACAATACCTCAACCGTCTATTCCTGTAGCCTCCAAACAGCCACAAACAATCTATAAGCAAATGGGTGTGCCCATGTTCCAGTAAAACTGCATTTACAAATGCTGGTGGGCAGGCTGGGTTTGGCCCGTGAGCCAGAAGTTGTCAGCCTCTGTTGTATTTAATAGAAAACATCAGTGTACTTTTGAAATTCCATGAGACATGTCAAAATATTACAAATCAAGGGAGATGATCAGGCTACATCTTCACCCCAAACAATCTAGCTACAGAGAAGACATTTAACAGCCCAGCCTAGAGGTGCAGTCTGCAGCGTACTGATCTTCGCCTGGAAGCCATGCGGCCAGCTTGGAGTGTGGATCCTGTGTCTCCCTGAAACACACCAGGCACATGCACGCCCAAGATCCTGACTAGCTGGAGGGCCGGGGGAAGGAGACTGCAGTGTGACAATACCCTGTCAAGGGCCCCTCTCCGTGAAAGAAGGGCTCTCTCATTTAAAAAAAAAAAAATTAAGCCATTGAAGAACTAGTTAAAAATGATTGCCAAAAAAGGCAGGAAACTGGCACATTACTGCAGAACATTTGCGTGAGACGTCTGGGAAGCCCAGTAGGCAGGAACTCAAGAGCCCACCGGCATCATAAGGGCAAGCACTGCCTTAGCATAATGACCAGAACACAGTGGACACTCGCTAAATGTCCACCGAAGGATGGGAAGATACTCATTTCTGCTTCCCACGTGGGCTCCAATAACAAATGCTTACACAGTACAGCTGAGTTGCTCACAATAACTGCTGGAGGGGAAACTGGCGACCTCTACCCTCCCTATACCCTGAGGTCGACACTCAGGGGGTCCTTCACGTTCCCTTTCACACTTTCACCAGGTTCCCACCACAGAGCACTGGGCAAGAGATCATTCATCACAGCATCCCATTTCAAAGATGACGGACTCAAAGATCGGAAGCGTGTCCCATCTAGAATCAGTTTTCTGCTGAGCAGCTGGGGTGACCTATCCCCGTTGACATTCATGGCTCCCATGCCTTCAGACACTGCCTCCTCTCCCCACCCAGGAAATAGCCCACGTCCAAGGTCTGTGCAACTCCGAGGGAGGAAGGACCCCCATTCAGTAGAGGGCACACATGGTGGCCAGCTGGCTGGTGAGCACTCATTCCCACCAGGGCAGATCAGCCTCTAGGAAGGGAAGGGGGAGTGGCCAGGCCACTGAGCCACCCACCCAACGCACAGTTGCAGAGAGGTCAGGCAGCCATCCATGGTGACTGGCCACAGAGGAGGAGAACAAATGTAAAAGGAGAGACCCAAAGTCCCACTTAAGCTGCCAAACTCTGGGGCGCGTATGGACACACCATCACTGGGATGGGATAGCAAGCTAGGAGGGAGTGAGAGCTCTCCGATCCCACCACTTGCTCTATAATGCAGGAGTGAGCAGGACAGGCTCATTCCTATTTTTCAAAGGGGATTCTGAGATTTTTCTATTGCAGTTCTTACAAACTGTAAACTGCTATAATTGAGGATATTTTGAGGAGGAGGGGATATTTAGTACTTTTTTTGAACTCAAAAGGTCTAAGGACTATGAGCTCTCTTAGGGAAAAGTAGTCTTAGCAAACCTAACAGGTTCAACAGATACTGAATTGGGGAGCCCCTGATTGCTATGCCTGGTGCCAAGAATACTGCCGTAAGTAAGCACACAGACAAGGTCACTGCATGCTGGCCGCCTTTGAAGTACAAATGACTTGGACACTTACCTTGGAAACAGGGTTCCTGTCATAAAAGCACTTGCAATTCAGCTAAGGAGAATGGGTATCAAAAAAAAATTTTTTTTAATGGAATAACAGGGGCCAGTTAGTGGTGTGGTACTTAGAGCAGCTGGACCCACATGGTCGACCTTTTGGTTTGAGTCCTGGACCTGGTGGCCTGAGAAACATGTAGGGCACGAGTGTAGGTGCACCCTGAATCCCAGAGGAGGGAGGAATGGAAGAGAGAGGATGGTAAGGGATGGTGCACGACCATTTCTCACAGGAGGTGCTTTCTCACTTTAATTTGCCACTGCTCTCTGACAAATAAATAATAAGAATAAAAAAGTAACACAGACTATTCTGTGTCATATGAGTAGCAGAGCAGCATCACGGGCCCAACCACAGTGGTGCAGGTGGTAGGGCATAGCTGCATGATGCTAGAGCCACATGGGGGTCCCAGATTCAAATCCCAGGTTGACCTAAACATGCCAGAGGTATCCAGATGCACCTGCAATCCTGGTTGGCTGGGGGGAGGACTGTGGGATGGCGTAACCCTATCCAAGACACCTGTTTTTCCCTTCTCTCTCCTGAAAGAAAGAATGAACAACAAAAAGGAAAACAGCCGACTACCAGTGACTGAGACTGGCTAGACCTCTGTGACAGTCCTGGGCCTGAAGGAGGTCAGCACTGCTCAGACCAGGCCCAGTGAGAACATTCTCCACAGGAGTTGGCACAACGAGGTGACCAGAGTGGGAGGGGGCAGACAGGTAGGAAGCGTGCAGAATGTAGCATGCCACGGTGATGCCTGGGATGGGTCTATGTACAAGAGGGATAGGAGCGAATGGTGGGGATAAGATGAGGGAAAGCACAGGAGGGATGAGCTCCGTGACAGGTCACCCACCTGACCAGACCTGGGCGGGGGAGAACCTGGAGCTGCTTTGCAATCGCTAGACCTCACCTGGAACTAACTTGCTCCTGACATGCAAATGGATGCTGAACTGCTTAAAATGTTAGCGAATTCATCTAAAATCTGGCTCTTGGATCTTTCATATGTTCATTTGCTTAGCAAACCCTCTGTAAAAATAGACAACACAGATTTCCAAACAGAGACCACATTAATGAGGTATTCAAAAGGAAATTGATGCAAGAGACCACACATAGCTTAAACTTCAGGGACCTCTCTTTCTTGTTCTAACAAGGGACCAAGGAAGATAGGTTAAATGAGAAATCTTCTACCTTCTCTGGTGGCATGTCTGATTCCTGCCTCCCACCCCCAGCACTGATTTCAGAAAGGTTCTGAATAAAGGCAGAATGCACCAACTTCCTCCATTCACTGTTCTCAACATCCGTTTGCTGAACTTTCAGAATTTTTGTGTTCAGCTCAGGCCTGAGCAATGAGAATCTAAGGATGACAAAGACCAGGTCCTCTATCTCGTCTTTTAATGGGGTCCCTCCTATTCTTCTTTTTCTTTTTTTTGAAGAGGTTTTTGCTATAGGGCACATGCGCTCGCCAGACAGAGACAGAGAGATAGAAAGTGAGAAAAAAAGTCCCCCCCCAGGGGGGGATGGCCACGCCGCAATCCCTTCTCCTCCATTCTCCTCTCGGGATCTTGGGCACACATGCACATGCGCCCGGTGTGAGTTTTAAGCCACCGGGTCCAGGAATCAAAACGCGATTGACTACACAGGAGTCCAGCGACATAGCCATTACGCTAACTGTTGGTCCTCCACCAACCATTTTTCATGATTAGATTTTTTTCCTTTTAAGAGAGATTTTTGCCATAGGGTACATGTGGTCACTGGAGGGAAGGAGGGAGAGAGAGAAATCACCCCCCAGGGAGAATGGCTACACTGAAATCCCTTCTCCTCCATTCTCCTCTCAGGACCATGGGCAGGCACACATGCACACATGCCCAGTGTGACTTTTAAAGTTGGCAGGTCTGGGACTCAAATCACAGTCAACTATGTGGGAGTCCAGTAATGTAACCATTATGCCATCTGCTGGTCCCTAATGATTAGCTATTGAGGCAATGGTGTGTGTGTGTGTGTGTGTGTGTGGAACGGACTTCAGTCCAAGGACTATGGTTATGGGGCGTGTCTGGGTGTGGCACTCTGCCTCTGTGGAGCTCCCCAGCAGCCCCAGCTCCAAGTCCACTTCTGAGTGCCTAATGAGTACATGCCAAGTTCGCGACTGGCCCCTGCACTGGGATGGCTGCTCCTGGCACCAGTGTGCCCTGCTTCCAGGGTAAAGGACATGGGCTTCATTGTGTGTGTGTGTGTGTGTGTGTGTGTGTGCACGCACACGCACACTTCTTTTTCCTTTTTTTATTTGTGCTGCTGCATATGGGACACCAGTGAGCCTGGCATAAAGGCCTTGCCCAAAAGGTACCTAAAGCCACAGACAGGAATAATGCATCTCTGGGGCTGGCAGGTGGCGTGGTACTTAAGAGTGCTGGACTCCCAAATGGCTGACTGGTTCAAGTCCCAGACCTGGAGACTTGCTTTCTCACCTTCTCTCTCTCTCTCACTTTGTTCCTGTTTGGTCAAATTAAAAATAAATAAATAAATAAATAAATAAAGTTAAATTTTTAAAAAAGTGTTCTCTTTTTTCTTTCTTTTTTTTTTTTTTTTACAGAAGTAATGCATCTCTTTAAACTGTCCATGTTGAGTCCATAGTAAATAATTGAAAATATTTTTATATTAAACAAAAAAAAATGCCCTAAATTAGAATATGAATTATCACATTTGAAAGAGAAATCCCAACACTTCAAAGAAGGGTTGGACCTGCTGAAGGACAGCTAAAGCTGTGTGCTCTGATCCCAGGAATAAATTTTCCAACCTATGCCGGTTTTGTAGGAGACCTTCAATGCCAAGGTAGAAGAAGGATGTCCTGGTCTACATATGCAGCATTCAATATCGTACATACTCTCCCCCTGCTTCCCTTAATACCTAGTGATGGAGAGCTGGAGTGGGAGAGATTCCATTAAAACTTTCAAGCACAGGAAATAAGCCCCACTGAGAGGTTACCATGGATGGCATGCCTTGCTACCTTTTCGGCACTGAAGTGGGGAGATCCTGAAATTTCAGATCCTAGGTGTGTTTTAATGACATAATCCCTTGTCTGTTAGGTCAAATCTCAAATAACCTAGCAGTAACAACTCATTAGCAATGCTAGCCACACGGTTCTCTCCATTTGCAGTTGGTTTTGCAACCTGTGTGGTAGGATCTGCTCCGACATGGTGTAACTTCCTCACCAAAACGATGCCCCCTGCATAAGAATCTAAATCTTAACACGAAAGCGTTTATATGATCCCAGTTACCAGCATAGCGCAGTGAGAGGACACCTGAATCCTCTTACTTTCTGTTTAGCTAAGACCTTCGAACAGAAGCTGAGCTGGCTTCAATGCCGAACGACTGCAGTGAAACCTGTCACCCACGCCTCTGCAGCCAGCGTCGGAAGGCCTAGAAACGTTTGCCGCATCTTCTTGTCTTTATGTCTATGCGAGATGGAAAACATGTCTCAGTGTCTTGGCCTCGAGTGTGCACTAGAGGCATCTTCAACTAAGACAATCTGCTTATACATGAACTCATCTTGGGAGGGGTGTGTGTGTGTGTGCGTGTGCGTGCAGTCACGAGGGTAGGGATGCGGAGAGGCTTACGGGGTCACTGAGCATCTGTCAGCTGCATCTGCCACTCTGGGTCTGAGACGTCCCCTCTGCTTTCCTCCCTCTCCCTGCTGCTGGCATCTCACATGCCAATCTCATGAGGCGCTGTCTGCCCTGGTCCTCCTGCAATCCAGCCAGCACGGTTCCCGTCACAGTGAGAGCTTCCTCTGTCAGAGCAGACAGACTAACTGAAGCCACAGCCGGAAGCAGGCTGACCACAAGCGCTAAGGTTCTGGTTAGTTCTTTTCTAGGTAAAGTTGGAAAAGTCCCTGCAAAGGCAAACACTGAAGTTTTAGACACGGGGGCGGCACTGACCAGCCTCTTGAAATGTCCTTGACTGGAACGGAGGAGGGTGTGTGAGTGTGTGTGTCTCTGAGAGCAAGCTGAGAGAAGGAGCAGGAGGAAGTTGGATTGTATGATGCAAATACTAGTCATTCTGAGAAGGGGGTAATTTTTTTTTTTTTTTTTTTTTTTAGTTCCCAGGTTCAAGTGAAAAGACTGTTCTAAGAAAGACGACTGAGGTAATCAATCACCTCCTCAGAGAAAGTCAGCCCAGGTAGGGAAGTCTGTTTACCACACAAACACTAGAACACTTCTTGCTGAATCCTTGGTTCTTTTATAGTCAGATCAGAGAATGAGGACTTTAGGTGGGGGGGCTTGAGGTACAGAAATGCAAAGGTCATGGGAGAGAAGACAGGACCTATGATAATGGACCTATTGCTTTCTACCCTAGAGAATCCCCTCTGGGAAGATTCAAGGAGGCATGCTGTCCTTTCTACTCAATTGGCAGCTGTATTTCTACTCATCTTACCAAGCAGGATGACCCACTGGGTATTCCCAGAATACCTAGGAGGTGCAGATGACAGGAATGGCTAAAAGAGGGTGACATGGAGGTCTGGGAACAGATCCTTGGCCTCCTTGTATATTCAGACTCTCAGTAAAGGCCTGGAAGAAGAGGTGGAAGACGACTAAAGATAATACTTAACTTCAAAACCAGGAATACAAGACACTTAGTAAACTTAAAATCATTTGTCCCTTTGGTGAACAAGGGTGATGATTTCTATTGAGGATGAAGATCATTTTTAGAACTGATTTTTCCAAGATGACAGCAAAAGAATAAAAACTAAACAGACAAAAAATATGTTGTTCTGGGTGAACAACAATGACGATGAACTTTATACTCAGTGATTCTTAAATTGCCATGTATAGTATTCATTATAGTTAAAAAAAAAAATCCCAACTTTGGGCACGTGAGAAAGATCAGTGGTGGCTGCGGCTCGGAGGGAGGGAGAGGTGAACAGCAGGAGCACAGGGGTTTTTGATGGCAGTAGACCTATTCTGTATGGTGCTGTAATGGCAAACACGGGTCATACATTCGTCCAAACCACAGAATGCATATCACAAAAAGGGAACTCTAGTGTACACTGTGGATTTTTTTTTTTTTGGGAAGAGAGATTTTTGCTATAGGACACTTGCACTCACCAGAGAGACAGAAAACAAGAAATCACACCTCCCCCTCCCCCGCCCGGGAATGGCCACACTACAATCCTTTCTTCTCTTGGGATTTTTGGGCACACAACACCACACCTGACGTGAGTTTCAAACCTCTGGGTCTGAGACTTAAACCCAGTCAGCCGTGGAGAGTCCAGCGACATAAACCTTATGCCATCTGCTGATCCCCATTATGGACTTTAATAATGTATTCAATACTGGCTTATCCAGTGTACAATATCAAACATGAAGGAACTTCAAAATGTTTATGAGAAATGGAATGAAAATGTGACTAGGTGCAGTAAAATTTGAAATCCATGCACAGTCATTTCAGAATACACATTTTCCATGCACTTTCTGAAGAGCCCTCATATACCACAGTACTACAAAAGGTTAACAGCTGGGGGAAACTGAGTAGGGGGGCAGGTGAGGGAGAAGGAGTGGGGGTATACGGGAATGCTGTACTTTCTACTCCATTTTCCTACAAACCTAGAAACTCCTTCAAAAAAATTAAGTCTAGAGAGCTGACCCTGCAATGCAGTGGTTAAATGCTGAGCATATGGAGCCAGATCCCACAAGGGTGACTACAGTTCAAATGCCAGCCCCGGAGACTTAGAAACTACACCAAGTGTGTGTGTGTGTGTGTGTGTGTGTGTGCGCGCGCGCGCGCACGTGCATGCCCAAATGCTGATGGGCTGGAGAAAGGAACAAAAGAGGTTTGTCGCATGATCACATCCTATTGGGGGGAGGATGGTTTTCTCTCTCTGGCAAGTGCATACATCTTTTGGCAATTAAAAGTTTAAAAAAAAGTCTATAAATTAAAAAAAAAAAAAAGAAAGAAAGAAATTGGATCCCATACCTAGAACTGTCTTGGCCAGTCCCAAATTCAAAACTTCAGTTCTTTCTGCAAAATACAACGGGCCACAGACAACCTCCTATATGTGACAGATTCTGTAATTTTCTAAGCAGCCTTGTGACATTGGTGTGTCAGGAGAAAGCAATGTTCTGGAATCAGAAGCTACAGGGCTCAGGTGGGACCACTCCCATGGGTACACAGGACAAGCGAGGGAATGAGTCAGTGAGTCAGCTCACTGAGCTGGGTCTCTGGTTCCCTTTTTTTTTTTTTTTTGAAGGAGATCACCAGCTACCTCACTGGTTACGGTGAGGATCAAACGACTGTGAAAGTGTCCCGTGAGCTGGCAAAAGTTATGCAACCGTCGTATAAATCAGGATGTCATTTGCCCGTGGCCACGAAGCTAGGATAGCATCGGCACGGCAATCCAAATATGGACTCGGTTCAGTGCTTCACCCTCAGGTGAAGCTAGGTCCTTTCTTTCTCTGGGATAAAATTTTAGAGATACAGATTTTTCTCTGTTTACCAATGGAGCCACGTGAAGATCATCCAAGCTGCTCCCAAGTTGAGGTGTCAGCCTGGCTCTGTTTTTGAGCTCTGAGTGACATTACCCAAATTGGCCACATTATATCACTTCAGCTGGGCTGGAATGACCAATGGCCCTTCCCAGACTCAGTTAATAGCTGTTCTTGGATGATACAGCGTCACAAAGATGGCTCGTGCCAGCAGAGAACCGCACCCATTTCTGATGAAATCCCTAGGAAGAGCCAGCTGCACAATATTCTTTCAAGTCATTCTGGGGCCACAGGTGAAGTGTTCGCTGGGCAGCCAGAGGGATGGGGACAAAGTACAGTGGGCCCTGGACACCTGGAGCTGCCATGCTGAAGATACCAGCGGTCACAGACGACAGAGAGGTGGGGCCGGCTGCTTGTGCTGGACAGGGCAGGGCGAGCCCATTTGAGGTTCGTATGAAGGACAAACAGGCCAACTCACCCTTCTCCCAAAACATCCAGGCTGGCTCAGGGCGTTTTGCTTGGGCAGCTGCCTCTGCATTTTCAATGAGCTAAGAACTAAACCAGAACGCTCCCAGCGGTTAGGTATGGGGATGTTAGCAATTTTCATTGGTTTCTTTCTATTCTCTTCTGCACTCCACTGATTTTCCTCTCTGATCTCCTACGCTTTTATACACTAATATGTTACTTTTCTTTTAAGCCTACACGCTTTCCCAGAGGTTTTTTTTTTTTTTTTTTTTTTTTGGCTGTTATTTCTGAGGAAAGTAGTGATATTTATCTGTAAACACGAGCGCGTGTATACATGCACACCTGCAAGCTTCCCCAAGAAGCTGCTACCCCACAAAATGGTGTGGCATCTAAGCCTTGTCACCTGCTGGGACTTTTAATTGGAAAACTCCTCTGGAACAAAGTGGCTTTACTTAAAGTCAGCCACGCCCAGACAGTGAGCAGGAAGATATTATCTCTGTTTCCATCTATGAGATGGCCCAAAGACTGCAGGAGAGAGTTCACAGCACCGCTCCTGACCCGAGGGTGGTCTGCAAGAAAGGTGCGTATGGAGGAAGGATCACCTGCCAGTGCAGGTCCCCACATTCCTTCATCCTCTCCTCACCTCCACTTCCCTAACCTGCCCTTCGCACTCTGATCCCAAATATTTTACAAGCTTGTTCACCTGGGTCTCCCACCTCTCTCTTGACGGCCACACCTTCCTTGCTCCTAAGAGAAACCCTAAGGTCCACACCATCTTGCATATTTCATGAATTCTCTTTTGAAAGCCGTATAAGGAATTCGAGAGCTAAAAAATGGCTCAACGCCTTTTTGGTTCAATGTTGCTTGTAAAAGGTGGTCACACTGAGGCCCTGAAGAGAAAAGGTTTGTGAAAAGGAAACAATCTTGCCCATCCACATGACCTTTATACACAAATACTTAACACCTCAATAATAAGATCTTTTCCTCATTCTCACGTACCCTAGCGACATACCAGTAGGCTTCATCGCAAAGAGACATACTGCAAAGAATTCTGACAGGTATGTACCTGACCCGGACCGTCAAAATCAGAACATTTTCCAGGTCGGAACATTTTCGTAAATGTGCTTTCACAGATAACAGGGTCTATTCCAGCAGGCACCACAGTATTTATAACAAACAGGAAGTGAAGGAGTTACCAAGGTACCGACAGTTAGATGCCTGGAATCGAAGGAGGCAGGTGGGCCAGCCCGGTGGGGCTTGCACTGCAGAGAACAGCAGAAGGTGGTTCATGGCATGGGGGGAAGGGAATGTGTTTTGGAACTTTATGGACTCTGGCAAGGTAGGGGAAGTGTGTACGTGTCTTCCATATGTACACAAATGAGCGCTGATACAAATTCTATGTACAGCCTCAGACGGGGAGATGGATGGAGAGAATAGATTTCGTGGGTGAAACCGATCCCCAGGCAGCTGAGCTACCCCTGCTGAGACCACCCCTCCTCCTGTGTCTGGACTCAGGGTCCGTACTTTTGGGGGTACACCGGCTTCTCCAGGCTCTGCTCTAGCCTGTGAGTTCCTGCAGGGCAGATTATGCTCAGCTCACTGAGACCCACAGTGCCTCACACACCTACCACGAAGGTCAGAGTGTGGAAAATCCAGAGAGCCGGGAGGTCAGTGCAGAGCCAGCGTCAAAACGCGAGGAGTGTTCTTGTGACTAAAAGGTGCCTGTGAAGGGTGCAGTCAGATGAAGGGTGACTTCACCCCTCCGGACTAGAGGGCATGATGTGTGACATTGCCAGGCGGGGAAACTTAAGCTCAGCCACTCTCTGAGCAGCTGCCACGGACACAAACCCCAGCCCGAGTGCAGAGGGTGGGGCGAGGCATGCCTGGCTGGCACGGAGGCAAGTCGGCGGTGCTGACACGCTGTTTCCAGCCACCAGCTGCCAGTGCCAAATCCCTCTTCCCTTCTCCCCCGCACCGATACTCTTGAACTCTGCCACGGTGTCAGCTAACTGCAGGAGGCCTTCTGGGAATCGTGGTTAGAGGCGGCACAGGCTGTCTCCCCACAACGTAAAGGGCTGTCAGAGCCCAGGTGACATTTCAGCCCATACGCGTGGCCGCCCAGGTGACACAAGAAAGCTGTTGATGCCGCACTGCCGAGGCTGGACTGTCCACGTCCCAGGAGCTCGGGGAGACTCGCCGGCCTCCCAGCATCCTCGCTGCAATCCCTGAATAAAGATATGAGGCCACTCCCAAGCATCTGCACAGAGCAGGGGGGCATCCAGTCCACTTTTTCAACAGCCAGCACCGGCCTGCCTGACCTGAAGCCGAGGCGGTAGCAACTCAGGCAGAAAGAAAGGTCATGGAGGCATCCCCTGCACACCCTGCTGGACCCTCCCTTTCTCTCTCCGGTACTCTAAGCCTGGTCTGGCAGGGACTCTTAATTTCACCATGACTGAGTGAAGTTTTTTTAAGCTTTTATATTTTCCTTTGATAGGGCATGTGCACTCATAGGAGAGACAGAGAGAAAAGTGAGAAACCACCTCCACCAAGGGGGGATGGCACCACAATCCCTTCTCCTCCATTCTCCTTTCAGGATTGTGGGCACGCATGCACATGTACCAGGCCTGAGTTTCAAGCCTCCGAGTCCAGGACTCGAACTAGTCGGCCATGTGGGAATCTAGTACCTTAACCACTAGGCCAGCTGCTGGCCCCAAGGCTGAGTGTATTTTAATGTTCACATTTTTACCCTGGTTGCCACCACCACCACCCCCATCCCCTCCACACACACGTCCAGGGCCTCACTCTTACTTACTGACAACCTACAAGTAACTCTTGGTCTCCACTTCTGTCCTGAGTTAGTTCCTCCAGCCCCCTTTCACTAGATCCCTTGGGCACTTTGGAAAGTACCTGCCTGTAGATTTTCACCTTTTTCTTTATTTAAAAAAAGAAAATCTCTGAGTAAGAGAGAGTGCCCACCCTAAACAGAGTCTTCATGCCATGATCCACCACTAACCAGCTGTGGATCGTGGGTACCCATGTGCCCAGCATGCTCAGGGAGGTCTCTGGACATGAACTGGTAACCTACTGATGTGGGTCAGCCTCACGGAGCATCGTATTTTACTGCTGCAGCACCGTCCAATCCCCAGTGTCTGCAGATTGGCTGGCGGCAGCCTCGCTCTTAAATCAAGAGCGGATTAAAGTTTCGGCTAGCTCCCCTTTTAAACAGAAGGTAGGACTGTAGGTATTCACTTCCCACTTTGATCTTCTGCCCTTGTTAACATGTTGCTTTCTACTTTGAAAAAAAAAAAAAAAGAGACTGATCTTTGCTAGCAGATGGTCTATCACAGAATACTTGGTAGGCAGGGCTGAATGGAGAAGGTTTATGTGTGACTAGTGTGCTGGGCATTTGCTTTTCAACATTTGAGTAGTCGACATGTAAATATTTTCTCAGAAATCTTTAAGACCATACTGCCTCTGTTGTTATAGAGTCACAAACAAAATTATACAAAATTATAAGAAATATTTTGAACAGTAAGCAAAAATTTTTTGGTATGTAAAGTACATGTCTGTGTAAAAATGTGAAAATAAATAAATAAACGGAAAGAAAAAGAAATGTTGCTTTCTGTGTTAACATGTTTGCTTCCTGTATCTTATCAAATGCAGATAAACCCACGCGCTGGGGCCAGTATCCCGCTGCTTTAGAATCTCTTCATGATGTTTTCTTATAGGTATTTGGTAGTGCGTAGTTCACTAATGCATTTATTAGACTGGAAAATGTGCCTACAAGATATTTTTCAGAAAAAAAAAAAAGGAGGGGGGCAAAAAAGAAAACTCTCTCTCTAGTATATTGCTTTTTTGATACAAAAATTGCCCCCAACTTTTGGGAAAGCATTTTCCAGAAACGTAGGCTCCGGGACTCTCCCCTCCCATGCAAAAGTACCCCACTACCTTCTAAGAGCATTTATTCCCCTTGTTGACACTACTGATCTGGAAAATTGTTCCTTTTCTTTTTTCTTTTTTTTTAAGAGGTTTTTTCTATAGGGCACGTGTGCTTGCCAGACCGACAGAGACAGACAGAGAGACAGAAAGTGAGAAATCACCCCCCAGAGGGGATGGCCACACCACAATCCCTTCCTTTGCCTTTTTTTTTTTTTAACAGAATTATTTATTTATTATTTTTTAATTTGAGCAGAGAGAGCAGAGAGGAAAAGTGAGAAAGCAAGCTGCCAGGTCTGAGACTCGAATCAAGGTCAGCCACGTGGGAGTCCAGCACCTTAAGAACCACGCTACCTACCAGCCTCGTTCCTTTGCCTCTGTATCCTTGCACAGCTAGTTTCTAAAGAGACTAAGTGAGCTAATACAAAATGGAACAAACTGGAAAGTCTTCACTACAATACAGTATGCTGTGGCGGTGGGGGAGGAGACAGGAGCAGGAGGGGAGGACGGGGAGGGAGGGAGAAAGCACAGGAGTCTTCCCCAGCTGTGAGGAAAAGTCAGCATGGGCTTAAAGGATGCTGGCTCAGACAGCCCACGTTTAATTATTCGGGAGTTACACTCATTCGGGATGAGTCATCTGGGTGTGGAAGCTCCTCTGGTTGAGGTTCTGGGGAATTGTCCTTCTCTTTCCCCCCCCCCCCCCCCCCCCCCAAATCTGGCTATCATAGGTCACATCACTGTTTCCAGTTTAAGGGAGACAGTGAAATGTATCGTATTTAGCAAGTCAAAATTAGCACGTATTTCAGAAATGTCCTTAGCAGCTCGCCACTTCACCCTTTCCTGGACTCCCGTCATTCTGACAACTCCCTGTAGCACCCGCCGTGGTTGGCTTTGTGGTTGGGCCCATGGCAGCAGCTCTGAGAATCAGGCTCCATCTAAGGCAGGCAGGAAGCCCTGACTGACTGGGTGGTGGATGCCCTGGCCAGTCAGCATTCCCTAGGAAATCCTCTCTCCCACTCCTCCCGCCCCCACGGCAGGGCCTGTTCTGCATCCGTGCCTCTTTCAAAGGCGGCTAATTCAGTACTGCTGCTGGTGGCGGAGGGGAGGCTGAGAGATGAACAAGCCCGTGCCAGAGACCAGGCACAGCCAGCCGACGGCTGCGGGTACTCACCGTGGATGGGGGTGTGCCTGTGCACAGATGTGGCCACATCTGTGAGCCCGAGGATGTGTGGGCTGAGACAGCTGGAGGGGGGGGGGGCGTTCTGATTCAACAGCTCTGGATTCCAGTCTCAGTTTAGCACTCCCCAGAGGTGTGGCCCCAGGGGAACTTTAGGTTTCCTTCTATAAAATGGTATTGCTGCCTTCTGGGCAGTGAGGAGGATTAAATGCAATCATGCACGAAAGGCGCTGATTTCCTACACACGGATAAAACTCGACCTGTTATTAGCTGTTATCCCATCTGCCCTTGCCATGACGAAGCAGACACAGAGCCGACAGCTCTTCCCAAAACAGTGGCCTCGGTGTGTCCCCGGACACTCAGGCTGTCGTGGGGAAGGGGGGAGGGAGGGAGGGAGGGAGGGAGATTCTCCCTAATTATTTCACCGTCCACGTCAGTGGTCAGCGCACTGGGGAAGATGGGGAAGAGTACCCAGTAGAGCTTCAGGTACCAGGACTTTCTGAAATAGGGATGGACGGTATTTCGTCTGTGCACCCCGTCTGCAGATGCACTTCACTCAGAATCACGCCTCTAAGATTGTGAGGTAGAACTCCACGACACAGAAGTAAAACCTGTATTTATTTAGCAAAAGAGGTGCCTTATACTTACTGTTTGGTCTAACCTCCTCCTAATGTTCTGTAGTGTCTCACTTTAAGAGGAGTCTAGTCTCCTGCACGTCACTACATACATGGGCTTGTGTGTCTCTGCTGGCAGTCATGTACTCGATCTTCTATCTACCACGTGCCCACTGTGCAGTATTTAAGTTTTCTCATAGAGAATTTACCACTGATTCAAATTAATTACAGCCGAGCGAGCGCATGACCTTTCAAAGGGCCATCTATCGACTAACACGGATTATCAGTTTAGTTCTAACTAGAACAAAGCCAGACAGTGCCGAAGAGATTCGATAAAGGGTGGGTGGCACAGAAATTCTTTTGAACATTTAAATGTAGGTGACGGTTAGGACGAGTTTGCTGACTAAGACAGGCTGTCACCAGAACTCCTTATGATAGCACAAAAATTCTAGTGCCTATGGGGAAAAGAAACTCAGGTTTTCTCACTAGCCTTGAACTGCCAGGGGCTATGAGAAGTCATTCTGCAGTCTCTCTGAAAGCAGGATCCTGTCTGGGGGCCCGAGTCACTGACTGCGAGATGACTCCTGTACCAAGTGGGGCTGGACGTTACGGCAGAGGAGGGTCAGCTTCCCCTGGCCGCTAGTTACAGGAACACTTGCCATCAGATGCGCCGGTCCAAAAACACTCCTACAGGGACCCAAGAACAGTCTCACGATACAACCTAACACTCACAGTACACAGCACCTGGGGTCTGCTCCCCAAATCAACTGAGTCCTACTTCTGGGCAGTGGAAGCTCACAGAGACGAAGACTAAACACATGGACAGAATTCAAGAGAGAAAGAATGATAACGTCAACCAGGCCCTGCCTCAACATTTAAGGTCGCTTGAAGATTAAAATCTAAGAGAGAAGACCTGGGGATTTTCCATGGGAGGAAGCTCTTAGAGTCAAGGTGCCCGTTTGACTTTCCTTAGCGACAATGTGCCGACAGCCAAGGTGTCTGACAGAGTCTGGGAACTGCAGGAAATGACACCCGACTGGTCCTGCCACCAGCCCTGTAAGCCTCTTCTTCCTAGCTGTGCTTTTTCTGCTCACAGACAGCTTCGTCCTCCAGGAGTGCCCATTGCCCACCCGGTCTCACAGGTGTAGATCTCATTTCCATCACCTGCAGGACACGCGGGTAATGTCAGCCTCAATTGACAGACGGAAGCTCAGGGTAGCAGATCCCTTGACCTGCCTGGGTGTTATGTGGCTAGGAAGGAGCAGAGGGGCAACTCCAACCTTGGCTCCTCTCACTCCAAAGCCTACTCTTGTGTAGTGATGGCTTCCTAGGAATAGGCTTTGGACCTGATCCTAGCTTTGCCAAGGACATTCCCATCTCTAACTAGGGAGACAGTGGATGATGGGGGAGGGGGGAGAGAGAGAAGAACTTCTGTTATGTTTAAATGAAAGTTAATTTGTGGGTGAACAGCTGGTTGCGAAATTCTCATCTGTGAGATGCCACGTTCTTCAAATGTTCCCTCTTGGGAACCAGCAGTTAGTGTAATGGCTATGTCGCTGGACTCCCACGTAGTCGACCGCGATTCACGTCCCAGACCTGGTGGCTTAAACTCATGCCAGGCGTGTGTGCGTGCGTGCCGAAGATTCCGAGAGGAGAATGGAGGAGAAGGGACTACGGTGTGACCATCCCCCTCTGGGGGGTGATTTCTCGCTTTCTGTCTCTATGTCTCTCTCGCTCTCTGTCTGGCAAGCGCATGCGCCCTATAGTGAAAACCTCTCCAAAAAAAAAAAAAAAAATGT
>NW_006159551.1:389714-395435 GCF_000334495.1 Tupaia belangeri chinensis | reverse complement strand
TTCTAGGGTTGGCAAGATATACACTATTTCCATTATGGAGGGAAGAGGTCCTGGCCCTGCCAGAGTAATGCAAACTGCGGCTGTGTGGTGGCTGAGGCCATGAGGGAGGCCTGGGTTTTGTTCCTGGCCCCAACTAAAAACAGGCAGGGTGTGGTATGTGCACCTGCGGTCCTAGCTGACTGGGAACCTAGGGTGGAAGGCTCACAGAATGGCGAAGCCCTGTCAAAAACACCTCTTCCCTCCCTCCCCCCATTAAGAGGAGGTCCTATCATCTTAACAGTCAGTTCTAGAAGGAATTTGGAAAGGTGACACACGGATCTAGCGAGGCTGGCTGCCGTTTCCATACGGCCAAGCAGTCACCAGAGGAGGAGACCCGCACAGCCACCCTCCTCACCCTCTCCTTCATGACGACTCAACGCCATTCCCTCAAAGTCAGCTTGGGCTTCAGAGAAGCCTGCACAGTCCGGTGCCCCAGGCAGATTCTACTCATCGGTTGGCATTTGAGGCTGAAAACTTGTTTGCCTGCCCTGAGATCTGCAAGGACCTCTTCTCGGGGACTGATGGGAAGCTGCTCTGCCCTGAGTCACCAGCAGAGGCCTTTCCACCCGGAGTCTCTAGGACAGTGGGCTACAGGAGAGCTGTGTAAGACTGAAGCATCCCCGGCCTTCTGTAGGAAAGAAGTGGCTTTCCTGAGGGCCACGTGCCCCGAAAGAGCCTGTCTCAGGATTTCTTTGGGGACATGAGGTAAGCAAAAGGGTGGTGAGCCCAGTCCTCTCGTCCTCCCGGCGGGGACAGTGCTCATCAGCTGTCCCTTTCCCTCCTCCCACGGGAGCACTGCACCTGTTAGGGCTAGCGTATTAAAGACGTGGCCTGAGTCTTCCTCAAAGGAGTGGGGGTAGGAGGCCACCGCCTTGGGAGGGAGGCAGGTCAGACTTCCGCTCTGGGTTGCGGCCACCTCCACAGGGTGTGACTGAGTCCACAAGGTGGGCACGGAGCCCACTCCATGCAGTGCTGAGGTCCTGTGGGACCCCGACCCCTGCTGAATGGTTCAGTTGAGCACCCCAGCTCCTGCCCTGCTGGGCTCAGGCCCTCTTAAGTGTCCCCAGTAGGGATTATTACAGCCTCAAGACAAGACACTGAAAACAATGCTGGAAAAAGCACTGCCTTTCAGCCAGTGGCTCCAACACCTCTCTAACCATCACTTACTACAGAACATCTGCTTCCATGGCAGTCTTGACCATCAGAATTAAGAACACCCACCCCCTTTTTTTAATGTGCTCACCTGAGAGAAAGGAAGAGGGAGAAAGTGCCCCCCTCAAGGGGGAATGGTCATACCACAATCCCTTCTTCATTTCTCAGTCCTGACAGGATTTGGGACATGAAGAAGGGATTGTGGTATGACCATTCCCCCTAAAGGGGGAATGGTCATACCACAATCCCTTCTTCATTTCTCAGTCCTGACAGGATTTGGGACATGAAGAAGGGATTGTGGTATGACCATTCCCCCTAAAGGGGGAATGGTCATACCACAATCCCTTCTTCATTTCTCAGTCCTGACAGGATTTGGGACATGAAGAAGGGATTGTGGTATGACCATTCCCCCTAAAGGGGGAATGGTCATACCACAATCCCTTCTTCATTTCTCAGTCCTGACAGGATTTGGGACATGAAGAAGGGATTGTGGTATGACCATTCCCCCTAAAGGGGGAATGGTCATACCACAATCCCTTCTTCATTTCTCAGTCCTGACAGGATTTGGGACATGAAGAAGGGATTGTGGTATGACCATTCCCCCTAAAGGGGGAATGGTCATACCACAATCCCTTCTTCATTTCTCAGTCCTGACAGGATTTGGGACATGAAGAAGGGATTGTGGTATGACCATTCCCCCTAAAGGGGGAATGGTCATACCACAATCCCTTCTTCATTTCTCAGTCCTGACAGGATTTGGGACATGCACACACATGTGCCTGGTTTTTCAGGTCTCCAGGTCTGGGATTCAAACTGCAGGTTCGACCATGTGTGACCTGGCTACCTAAATCATCAGGCCATGGAGCCTGCTTAAGAATTCTTTGATGAGAAGATTTTTAGGCTTTCTGACAAGACATCTCACACCAAGAATGACATGGATGGGAACGCACACTGCAGGCTGGTGTTCTCTAAGCGGCACCGTGCAGTGGATTCTGACCGAGTTGGGAGGAGGGCCAGGGGTCACTCTGGCTCTTAATCCTTATCAAGTGACTGCTCACAAGACTCCTTTAAGTCTCTGTGATCGAGGCAGCAACCTAAAAGAACGTCAGAGTTTTCTGTGACTCTAAAGTACCGTGATTAACAGGAAACTCCCAAATCTGGCCCTGAAAGTCTTAGAGCACACAACCGAGCACTTTGGAGAGAAGAAGAAAAAGTGGCAGGAGCAAAGGAACGTAAAGTCAGGGTGAAAAATCACGGGCCATCTCTTCCGACCACGAATACATTTAATGCCAGTCAGGGTCCTTCCCTGTGTAGGTGGATGGGTCTGTGTCAGCGTGAACATAGATGAAGGATGGCTGAGTCTGCCACTGGAGAAGGAGGAGGGAGTAGAGGACTTTCCAGTAAATAGGTCCTGATCCTGGAAACCTCACCTGTGAAAAGCTGCGTGGACGCTGATCACATTCCTAGCCTCCTTAAAAACAGGTGTCTGCTCCCAGGGGGCCGTTACCACCAGCGCCCTCCTGCTTTCCTACCAACAGTGGAATCATGGACTGCAATTTCCAGAGTCAGCCAGCTGGTTCAAGTCCTGCCTCTCAGCTTTGCCTCCACCAGGTGAACCCCCCTGCCTGGCTTTCACCTGCAAAAGGGGATATGCCAGCACCCTCATTCTGGAGCTCCTGTCTTCCTGAACCCCACTTCGCTCAGTTAATATTTTCTTCCTCCTCTCTGCCCATTTCTGCCCTGTCTCATCACCCTTCTCCAAAATCATCTGTCTCTTCCTACCCCAGAAGTTCCCTGCTCCTGGTTCCCCACAGAGGGGGCTTTCAGTGACCAAACACATGAGATGTGCAACAACTGCATGAACTGAAGAGGGTTGAACACACGTACAAGACCGGAAGTCCTGCCCCTCAGCCATCCCACAGCCAGTCTGTGGCCATTGCTTCCATCGCTGTCTGTTCTGCCTCGTCTATCACACTTTTCCCACTCCGAGGGCAATTCACAGACCAGCAGCTCCGGCATCCCCTGGCAGGTTGTCGGAAACGCATAATCTCAAGTCCTGGCAGTGACTGCTGAGTCAGAACGTGAATTTTAACAAGATTTCCAGATGATTCACATGTACATTAACATTTCAGGGGCACAGAATTAGACTCTAAGGACCTCAGGGGTATAGACGGCGCCACATCTCCAAAAAGCCCTGCAGAACCCAGGAGAGGCCTGGGCCTAGGTAAGACGGGTGTTCAGGATGTGACTGCCGCCGCACCGGCAATAAAACCATAAAGCTTGCCTGTATCCAACCATATACTTGGATGAATGGGTCTGATTTCGCGTCTCCACATGAACAGCTTGAGAATCATGTCTACGGGGTTGGGACATCGTAGTAAAGGGAGGTAAAGGTCCCACCTGGCTGACTTCATGGTTAAAATCCCATCCCACATGGCTTAAGAAACATGCCAGGCATGCACAACTGTGTGTGCGTGCGTGTGTGTGTGTGTGTGTGTGTGTGTGCGCGCGTGCTTGAAATCCAGAAAGGAGGGAGAGATGGAGCAGGGACTGCAGCCTACACATCCCCTCCTGGGAGGTGTTTTTTCTTTCTCCTTCTTTCCTTCTTTCACTTTCTGTCTGTTTCTATCTGGTGAGTGCACGCACCCTCTGGCAAAAGCAAAAAAAGGAAAAAAAAAAAAAAAAAAGTCATCGGCATAAAAACACAGAGGAGAGGGGCTCATTTAAGACAGCTCGTTATCAGGCGGAGTGCTGGCGCCAGTGAACTGTGCGGTCTTTCTGCGCAGCTAACGGCGCACCGCGCTCAGCGTGAGCCAGTGTGGACTGTGAGGACTCCCCAGCTTTCAGAGGTCACGTCGCCTCGTTTCACCGAGCACCCCTGAACATCTGAATGAAGCACAGCAAGCGTAAGTCGGAAAGGACAGCTGGCCAGGGACCCCCGCAGCAGACATTTCTGCCAGCACACAGAGCTCTCTAAAACCTGCCACAGCCTCCCCTCTTCCTGGGACGTGGCGGCCAACTCTTCTCATCAGCGAAAAGATTAATTTGGGACTCAAAATCCTTCACCGTATGATTCCTTCTTGGTCGTTAGCAAAGTGTCTCTCAGAAAGGCCACGCGGAGGCCAAACAAATCATGCTGAACTATATGGAATGATTGTTTTTGTTTTTTAAGACGTACTAGAAACCTGGTCTTATTTAAGGAGGGAATGAGGGAATGTATCATCCAGAATAAAAGCAGATTGACCTGGAGACGCAAAGTCAGGCTGTGGGATTTGATCTAAGCTAAAACCCCAGCCCTGGTAGATGGGTGTGTGTTCATCTCTCTGGCCTCAATTTTCCTCCTTTAAAACAGGCTGAGGACCACTATGAGAGCACACAGAGTTCACAGAGTACAGAGCCTGCCGCCTGGCAAGGCCTCAGCCAACACCAGACATCAATTTTCCGTCATGCAGCTCCCCCAGCAGCTGCCGGGATCATACTGTGACCCCAGAAGTCCGGCCAAGGGGTCCCCAGTCTGCCCTGCCCCAGGAGACCGTGCCTCTCACCTTGATCATTTCCGCCACGTAGCTCTCGGGCCCAGTGTACTCTGTGGAGTCCTTGACTTTCACCAGGACGATGAAGCACAGGTAGTGCCACATATTGTGCTCTTCCTTGATGTGCTCTTCAAAGGTGACAGTCTTGTTGTCAAACTTGTCTCTTTCCAAGCCTAAAAAAATAAAAAAAATAAAAATAAACAAGACAGAAAACCCCCGGCCCCACTGAGTGGCCATGCTGCAGACAATCCATGACAGAACTGTCCATACAGAGGTGGCTGTGGCCTCACTCCTGTCTCTGTGTGAGCTGGATTCCGCTGGCCTTAGAAATGCATTCATTTTCATATCATGGCATGAAAATCACAGGCCATGATGTGAATCAGACCGCCCTGGGTTTAAATCTCACCTATGCCACTTACTGCTGCTTCCTAATCTCCTCGGCGGCATTGTCAGTGGACGGGAAAGTGGCCCTCTAGGATCCAGGAATGTGGAGGGGTTAAAGGAGACTGTGTGTGACACACGTGTGCAGAACCAGCAGCCAGAATGTGAGGTCCCACCTTCCATATGAATGCCGAAAGATAGACATATTACCATTTTTTGAGGAGACAGAATAAGGGCAAAAACAACTTTGAACAAAATTTGAATTCTAGCCGGTAGGTTTCTATTTTGCAGACATCTGGGTGGGCAATTCTGAAGCTAGTTTCTACATATTCTAGGGTTGAACAAGTGAAAAAAATATATTGTAGATAATGAGAGAGGTTCATCATCATCAAAAAAGGGAGTAAATATGGAAAAGGACAAAACCAGAATGAATCCTAGGGTGCTGAATTGGGGCCAGAAGTATCAGTATGAACGCATCTGTTATCATATGTTTACATAAATAGGTGTAGGTGCATGTAGGCACATGTGCACGTGTCTACATACACACACACCCATATACACATACCTACCCTCTGGCTCTGTGCCCACATAAGCCCTGGGAACAGCAGTGCAACAG
>NW_006159551.1:385386-389682 GCF_000334495.1 Tupaia belangeri chinensis | reverse complement strand
TGACCATCATGCCCTGATCTTGGCTTCTAAATAAACTCCTGTTTCTACTGCAAAACCACCAGGGCTCTTTGGAGCAATGACTGATTCCAGGGCTGGGTCAGGGAAGGTACATGATGAGCCAGAGCCTGGAATATCATTTAAAAATTCATTAATTTTAATTTCTACTTATTTCTCTATTTGTTGTGACTTTTTCTAAGCCACTGGGTCTGGGACTTGAACTACAGTTAGCCATATGTAAATCCAAATGCCTTAACCACTACACCACCTGCTGGCCTAAGCCTGGAATATCTTTTTTTTTTTTTTTGGAGAGATTTTCACTGTAGGGCGCTTGCGCTCACCAGACAGACAGAGAGAGACATAGAGACAGAAAGCGAGAAATCACCCCCCAGGGGGGATGGTCACGCTCCCATCCCTTCTCCTCCATTCTCCTCTCGGGATCCTGGGCACGCACGCACACGCGCCCGGCGTGAGTTTTAAGCCACCGGGTCCGGGACACGAACCGCGGTCGACTACGTGGGAGTCCAGCGACATAGCCATTACGCTAACTGCTGGTTCCCAAGCCTGGAATATCTTAAGGTGCCAAAAAAGGAAGTGCACAGAAACTGATGATATGTGGGAAAGCACAGAGGCCAGCATGAAGGGGGTCTCATTGGCCATATCTGTGGCAATGTGAACACCCACATAAATAACAGTGAAGGATTACAATCCACTGAATAAAGTAAAAATCCATGAGTTTGTGTTGATACAAAATAAACATGAACATATGTACTTAGAGCGAACAAAATTTTTTTCTGTTTTTTTTGTTTTTTAAAGGTTTTTGCCATAGGATGCATGCATGCTCCAGAGACAGAGAGAGGAAAAGTCAGAAATCACACCACAGGAGGGACTACCCACACCGCAATCCCTTCTCTTCTTATCTCAGGATTTTGAGCATGCATGCACTTGCACCTGGTGTGACTTTCAATTTGTTGGGTCTGGGACTTGAACCTTAGTCAGCAAATTGGGGAATCTTGCACCTTAACCACCACATCACCTGCTAGCCCCACAAAGTTCTATCTTAAAATAAAGAGTCAACTAATAAACATAGAAAGAACAATAAAACTGGAAAAGCATCATTTGGGATTCAGGTGAGCACCCCCAATGGATGCTCAAGCTAGTGGGTGTTGGTCCGCTGCAGAGTCAAAAGTTGGAAGGTACTACCGCACGACTGATGGGGCCACATGGGAGGCCTGGGTTTGGTTCCTGGCCTAACCTAAACAGGCTATGGGCAGTGTGTGTACCTGTGGGAGACTAGGGCAGGGAGGGCCATGACAGGGTGAGACCCTGTAAAAAGTAACTGTCTCCCTCCTATAATTGCTTGCTTGCTCTTGTTAAGAACCAAAAAAAAAAAAAAATGGGGCCAGCCAGTGATACGGTAGTTGGGGCAGCTGGATTCCACATAGCCAGCTATGCGGTTTGAATGCCAGACCCTGCACTTTGAGAAACAGGCTGGGTTCATGTGTATGTGTGCCCAAAATCCTGAGCGGAAAATAGAGACAGGGACTGCAGCATGGCCATGACCTCGGGGGTTGGGGTGTGAGACTGTTTTCTCACTTTCCCTTTCTCTCTCTCTCTCTTTGGCAAACATACACACCCTATGGCAGAAGTGGGGGAAAAACAATAAAGTGAGGGAGTGAAAGTTTAATTTGAAGAATAACAGGATATTTACAAAGTGTCAAAGTCTCTCCCCACAGAGTCATTTTACAGTGGAGAAACCTGGCAGTTACCACCTTCACCAAGTGATCAAAGGTGCTATCACCAGTTACAAGATGAGCTGGCATCACCTGCCTCCTGACATGACGCACCAAGGAGAATACAACATGCCTTTGATATTCCTGTGCAAAAATACATGACCTCAATCTACCGTGAGGAAACATCAGACACCCAATCCAGGGGCAGTCTGAAAACGAACTGACCTGCGTTCTTCAGAAATGTCAGCAGCGATTCAAACTGCCTGCCACACGTGACCTGGGACTTACTAAGGACGTGACTGGAATGACAGGTGAGACTTCAATAAGGTCTGTAGACTAGGTAAGAGAATTGCATTTTTTTTTTTTTAAGAATCATTTTATTTCATTTTATTTATTATTAGTATTTTTCTAATTTGACCAGAGAGAGACATACAGAGAAAGAAAGGAGAGTTAGAAAGCAAGCTGCCAGGTCCGGGACTCAAACCATGGTCAGTCATGTAAAATCCAGCACCTTTAACCACCATGCCACCTGCCAGCCTCAGCATTGTGTTTGTTTTAATTTCTCAGTTCTGATAATTACACTGTAGACATTTAAGAAAATGCTGTTTTCGGGAAATACATACTAAAATGTTCAGGTCGATAAGGGAGTAGTGTGTCAGTCATTCACAATGAAACGGTTTAGAAAAATGTATGTGCATGAATAAAGCAAAGGAGATACATCAATATTTGGGAAATAGGGGTGAAGAGTACATGGGGATTTCCAACAAATTCTTAGAAAACGTGCATTATGAAAAAAACCTTGCATGGATTGTGAATGTTTATGCACCAAAGTAAACTTGTGCTTCAAGTCCATTTGTCCGTGAACATTCTGAAGTCTCCGTGTATAGAAATTCTTTATACTACTCTTATGACTTTTCTGTAATGCTGAAATTGTGTCAAAAAATTTTAAAAAAAAAGCTTTAAAAGGTTTTCAGGAGGATATCAAGCAAAGAATTTAAGATTTTAAATGGAAAATGCATACTTCTTAAGTATACATACCAGTCGGAAATTATGAATAATCCTGAAGTGATTACTCAGCTCCTAAATTCCTACACGAGTGGTTTACATTTACATATATTTTCCTGCCGTTATACTGAAAATGGTTTCTTTAGTAGCTCCGGCACTTTTATATAGCAGCTCACTGCTTACCCTCAGGTGCTCAGGAGTGTTACACACACACTCTCCTAATTCTCACGATAACGCAGTACACACAACTATACCCATTTTACAGATGGTCAAAAAAGGCTGTGGTAAGTTAAGAGACTAAACTGTGGTTGCACAGCTAATAAGTAGCAAGTGGCAGCAGCTTAATCAGAACCCAGGTCTGACTCCTGAGTTCAAACTCTGAGCTCTTTCACCTATATCTAAAAGGAAAATGTCTTCACTTAAAGTCTGAAACAATGCATGGTGAGGACGTCCATGGGTGAGAACATGATGAAAGATCTCCATTCCTGTTCACTTAGAAGGGGACCAAGGCAAGTGCAGGCAGTCCAGCCACACAGAGACGCTAAGATGCGTTTTTTTTTTTTTTTTTGGGGGGGGAGAGGTTTTTGCTATAGGGTGAGTGTGCTCGCCAGAAATAGAGACAGAAAGCGAGAAATCACCCCCAGGGGGGATGGCCACACCGCAATCCGTTCTCCTCCATTCTCCTCTCAGGATCTTGGGCACACACGCACATGTGCCCAGCATAAGTTTAAGCCACTGGGTTTGGGACTCGAACTGTGGTCGGCTACGTGGGAGTCCAGCGACATAGCCATTATGCTAACTGCTTGTCCCCAAGATGCATTTGTTTTAAAGAATATCCCATCACATTTCTGTCCCTGAATGTCATTCCTTACAACAAACCACGACTACTGCACAGAATCCACTGTCACTCTAATACTTTCCAGCAGGACAGAGGCAAAACAGAGGCAGAGATTCAAGGGGGCATGGGCAGACCTCACCCTGCCACACGCTGGGCACCTCTGTGTGCCTCTGCCATGCTGGGCTGGGCAGCGACACTCACCGCAGATAAAGCAGGTGGTCTTTAAGATCTCCTCCTTCTTCTGCTTCTCACTCCTCAGGTCGGCAAAGGTGTCAATAATGACACCAAAAATCAGGTTAAGGACAATGATGATGACCATGAAGAAGAACAAGAGGTCGTAAATCACTCTTGCAGCAAAGAGGGGTTCCTGGAAGAGAGGGTGTCTCAGTCAGTTCAATCCCCTCGCTACCCTATGGTCTACAGAGCTCGGGCACAGCTCACGTCAGACTGATGTCAACTGGGCTGGAAGTATAATTGGGTGTTAAACTAAAACTCACAACCGTGTCTCTATTCACACCCTGTGTTAAAAGTGTGACTTCTCTAAGTGTTATGTGACACACCCAGGGGGGGTGGAGACGTGTGTTCAGACAGGGCAGTCCCAGGTCCGAAGGACGCAATCGTCATGTCTACTGAATGGAGAGGCACATTTTGCTGCAGAGCTGCAGCCCGACGCGGGATGGGGGGAGCGGCTGGCTGGACCCACACAGCTACTCATCGCTACTC
>NW_006159551.1:383007-385376 GCF_000334495.1 Tupaia belangeri chinensis | reverse complement strand
GTTTACACTCAACACCACCGCCTGGAGCTCTCGCACCCACCCCCGCCCGCCCCCTGCCCTTCCTTCCCCTGGGGATGAATGTACCTCTTTGGACGGCTTCCTGAGCACATCTCCTACTCCGCCCCCGCTGCGCAGCCCGTGACTCAGTACAGTAACGATGCACATCAGCAGCGTCTCACATGTGTGCTCTTTATCCTGTTCCGTTTCCTCTGCAGGGACCAGCTCTGCGGACGCGGCAAGGAACAGCAGATTGAGAACGTGAGGGGGACAGCCATACCGTGATTTTGAAATTATGTTCCCCGAATGTCATCTCACCAAGTGACAGGCCCAAGAAAAACGAAACCCAAGGAACCGAGAGTCAATTACCTCCCTTCCAAAGCTACGGTCGCCTGGGGTAGAGCTGTCCTCACCGCGAACACCCCTGCTCCTGTCTCAAGCCGTGTCAGTACTGCCCTCTCTCTAGTAAATCCGGAACAACCCTTCTCCTTTTCAGATTTTATACTCTAGACTCAGCTGCGAATAGCCCTTTGATTTCAGGTAAGTTGCTTAACCACTCTGAGCCACAGACATCTTGTCTGTCCGATGGGAAGGCCACAAGACCCAGGCTCCCTACTGGGAACATGGCAAGGACTAAATCCAGTGACCGTCAGCAGGCCTTCTGATATCTGGGTCTCCTCTGGACACTGTTCATTCCTACTCATTGTGGGGGGAAGAGCCAGGCCTTCCTGCCCACTGTTCCTTTCTCCAACTACTAAAACACAGATCTCATGTTATCACTCCCGTTTCAACAAATCCCAGTCACCTTTGGATGAAGTTTAACCTCCTTACTTTGACGTATAAGACCCTTCATCTTCTGGCTCTCTACATCTATCTCTGGCATCATTTCTGGTTATTCTTCTTCCTCATAATCATAAGCTCCCCAAATTTGCTATATTTCACCTTTAAGCTTATAAACAAGGAGAATTTTAAAAGTTTGGGGGAAAATGCAACTAAAGTAGTTTATTTTGGTGTAAAAAAAATATTAAAACCTGGGACCAGCAGTTGGCATAATGGCTATGTTGCTGGACTCCCATGTAGTCAACCACAGTTCAAGTCTCAGACCCAATGGCTTAAACTCATGCCAGGCGTGTGTGGTGTGTGCCCAAGATCCTGAGAGGAGGATGGATGAGAAGGGATTGCAGTGTAGTCATCTCCTCTGGGGGTGTGTGTGATGATTTCTCGCTTTCTGTCTCTCTCTGTCTTTCTGGCAAGTACACACGCCCTATAGCAAAAATCTCTCCAAAATAATAATAATAACACTGCAATCCATGCATATTATTTTCACAATATGAAGACCTCATATGTACATGTGAACATGCATGTTATTTTTTTTTTCTTTTTTTGGGGAGGGATTTTTTTTTTTTTTTTTTGCTATAGGGCGCTCACCAGAAAGAGAGACAGAAAGTGAGAAATCACCCCCCCAGGTGCGGAGGCCATGCCACAATCCCCTCTCCTCCATTCTCCTCTTGGGATTTTGGGCACACATGCACACGTGCCCAGCATGAGTTTAAGCCATTGGGTACAGGACTGGAACTGCGGTCGACTACGTGGGAGTCCAGCAACATAGCCATTATGCTAACTGCTGGTCCCCCAGCATGCATGTTAGACAGGGTCTCGCTAAGTCATGATCCTCCTGCCTCAACCTCCCAAGCAGCTGGGACTATAGGTATGAGCCCAAGGCCCAGCTTTTTAGGAAGAGTGGGTAATCAAACCCAGGTCTCCCATGTGGCCTCAGCCTGTGGATGCCTCAGCATCTATTAACACATACGATGATGGCTGGACCTTACCTTTATGCCTCTAGATATGCTAGTCCCTCTACCTGAAGTGCCTACCCCTCCTCCTTTGCCCAGGAGTCTCCTATTTTAGTTTGGATTTCACCTCCTTGGTGATGCCCTTAGCTCACAGTTAGCGGGCTGCCTATCTCCCGCATTCGGCCTTTAGCCCAGCGTGTCACACACACACTCCCCAGCAATCACATTATTTGCCTGCCTGCCACCTCCACCACCTTACTGTTTCTTAGAGCACAACACAGCCCCGGTCAACAGCGAGCACTCAGTTAATACCAGCGACTCCATCCGATCCTTCCTTCATTTACGGCCTTCTTTTCCCTTCATCTCCTTCCCCTCTCCCAGCCTTTCTCCTTTCGGACTGGCCCATAAATTTGCTCTGCTTTTTTTCCAGTACCACCTGTATGTCTCAGCCTCTGGAGGAGTTTGATGGAAACGAGGGGCTTAAGGCTAGGAGGTCCTACCTTCCTTGGGAGCAGGAGAAGAACAGTTCTCCCCAGTTTCCACCCTACACACATCAGGGTACAGGAAATCGGCCGCCAC
>NW_006159551.1:361772-381623 GCF_000334495.1 Tupaia belangeri chinensis | reverse complement strand
GTTTACACTCAACACCACCGCCTGGAGCTCTCGCACCCACCCCCGCCCGCCCCCTGCCCTTCCTTCCCCTGGGGATGAATGTACCTCTTTGGACGGCTTCCTGAGCACATCTCCTACTCCGCCCCCGCTTCGCAGCCCGTGACTCAGTACAGTAACGATGCACATCAGCAGCGTCTCACATGTGTGCTCTTTATCCTGTTCCGTTTCCTCTGCAGGGACCAGCTCTGCGGACGCGGCAAGGAACAGCAGATTGAGAACGTGAGGGGGACAGCCATACCGTGATTTTGAAATTATGTTCCCCGAATGTCATCTCACCAAGTGACAGGCCCAAGAAAAACGAAACCCAAGGAACCGAGAGTCAATTACCTCCCTTCCAAAGCTACGGTCGCCTGGGGTAGAGCTGTCCTCACCGCGAACACCCCTGCTCCTGTCTCAAGCCGTGTCAGTACTGCCCTCTCTCTAGTAAATCCGGAACAACCCTTCTCCTTTTCAGATTTTATACTCTAGACTCAGCTGCGAATAGCCCTTTGATTTCAGGTAAGTTGCTTAACCACTCTGAGCCACAGACATCTTGTCTGTCCGATGGGAAGGCCACAAGACCCAGGCTCCCTACTGGGAACATGGCAAGGACTAAATCCAGTGACCGTCAGCAGGCCTTCTGATATCTGGGTCTCCTCTGGACACTGTTCATTCCTACTCATTGTGGGGGGAAGAGCCAGGCCTTCCTGCCCACTGTTCCTTTCTCCAACTACTAAAACACAGATCTCATGTTATCACTCCCGTTTCAACAAATCCCAGTCACCTTTGGATGAAGTTTAACCTCCTTACTTTGACGTATAAGACCCTTCATCTTCTGGCTCTCTACATCTATCTCTGGCATCATTTCTGGTTATTCTTCTTCCTCATAATCATAAGCTCCCCAAATTTGCTATATTTCACCTTTAAGCTTATAAACAAGGAGAATTTTAAAAGTTTGGGGGAAAATGCAACTAAAGTAGTTTATTTTGGTGTAAAAAAAATATTAAAACCTGGGACCAGCAGTTGGCATAATGGCTATGTTGCTGGACTCCCATGTAGTCAACCACAGTTCAAGTCTCAGACCCAATGGCTTAAACTCATGCCAGGCGTGTGTGGTGTGTGCCCAAGATCCTGAGAGGAGGATGGATGAGAAGGGATTGCAGTGTAGTCATCTCCTCTGGGGGTGTGTGTGATGATTTCTCGCTTTCTGTCTCTCTCTGTCTTTCTGGCAAGTACACACGCCCTATAGCAAAAATCTCTCCAAAATAATAATAATAACACTGCAATCCATGCATATTATTTTCACAATATGAAGACCTCATATGTACATGTGAACATGCATGTTATTTTTTTTTTCTTTTTTTGGGGAGGGATTTTTTTTTTTTTTTTTGCTATAGGGCGCTCACCAGAAAGAGAGACAGAAAGTGAGAAATCACCCCCCCAGGTGCGGAGGCCATGCCACAATCCCCTCTCCTCCATTCTCCTCTTGGGATTTTGGGCACACATGCACACGTGCCCAGCATGAGTTTAAGCCATTGGGTACAGGACTGGAACTGCGGTCGACTACGTGGGAGTCCAGCAACATAGCCATTATGCTAACTGCTGGTCCCCCAGCATGCATGTTAGACAGGGTCTCGCTAAGTCATGATCCTCCTGCCTCAACCTCCCAAGCAGCTGGGACTATAGGTATGAGCCCAAGGCCCAGCTTTTTAGGAAGAGTGGGTAATCAAACCCAGGTCTCCCATGTGGCCTCAGCCTGTGGATGCCTCAGCATCTATTAACACATACGATGATGGCTGGACCTTACCTTTATGCCTCTAGATATGCTAGTCCCTCTACCTGAAGTGCCTACCCCTCCTCCTTTGCCCAGGAGTCTCCTATTTTAGTTTGGATTTCACCTCCTTGGTGATGCCCTTAGCTCACAGTTAGCGGGCTGCCTATCTCCCGCATTCGGCCTTTAGCCCAGCGTGTCACACACACACTCCCCAGCAATCACATTATTTGCCTGCCTGCCACCTCCACCACCTTACTGTTTCTTAGAGCACAACACAGCCCCGGTCAACAGCGAGCACTCAGTTAATACCAGCGACTCCATCCGATCCTTCCTTCATTTACGGCCTTCTTTTCCCTTCATCTCCTTCCCCTCTCCCAGCCTTTCTCCTTTCGGACTGGCCCATAAATTTGCTCTGCTTTTTTTCCAGTACCACCTGTATGTCTCAGCCTCTGGAGGAGTTTGATGGAAACGAGGGGCTTAAGGCTAGGAGGTCCTACCTTCCTTGGGAGCAGGAGAAGAACAGTTCTCCCCAGTTTCCACCCTACACACATCAGGGTACAGGAAATCGGCCGCCATACTTTCGCTGGTTTCTGGGAGAGAGAAGGAAATTTTCTGATGCACAGTCTGGCAGCATATGGTTAAAATGTTTGAAGTCCCCAATTCACGGCTGATTAAACAATTCTTTACATAAATAACACTCTACAATCCTGCATATAAATTCAAAGCAGAGATGCAATTTACACTTTCATTTGGTGATCTGGATGGGAAAAAAGCCAAAAATGTCAATTCCTGTAGGCTTACTAGAAATATCGCACTTAAATAGCACCTCTCCAACTTTAAAGACAAACAGCTGAAACTCTTAGACAAATACTATGGGACGTGCAGACGGCAGCAAGATTTATTCCAAGTCTGCACTAGAAGCATCAGCAGGCATTAGTGGAAACCCAGGGTCCAGCCCAGTCTAGTTAGGAACCCTACAATGCTTGGCAGTAAATGCCACTTAGTGTCAACTTGGAGGCTGAATTACAAGCCAAGGACAGAGCACAGGGGAGGGCTGCTGGCTAGCCTGTCACAACAATCCCAGTGTGTGCTGTAGACTCAAGGTGCCTGGCCTCCTGAGGAAAAACCAGTACCATCTCACTAAGTAGGGCCAGTATTTTAATTGAGAGAAGGAGCACTTGGGTTTCACTCAAATATACAATCATTTCCTTTCATTTTCAACTTTGGAAATCTCTTCTGTCCTTGCTAGATATAAAAAAAAGTAACAGGAGGTCATTGTAAAATCTATGAATTGTAAAAAACAAAAACAAAAACAAAAAAAACTCCAGAGATAGCCACTGCTAACAGTATAGAGGTTTATTCATCCATATTTTAAAAGACATTTGTGAGTATTTAAATTTGTAAATATGTGAGGGGAATCTTCAAAACAATTCATGGGAAATGCATATTATTAAAAAACTATGCTGAGCCAGCAGGTGACATGGTAGTTAAGGCTAGACTCCTACATAGCTGATTGCAGTTCAAGTCCTAGACCGGGCAGCTTGAAAATCATGCCAGGCATATGTGTGTGTGTGCGCCCAAAATTCCAAGAGGAGACCGGAGACGAAGGAATTGCGGCATGGTCATCCCCCTGGGGGTGATTTCTCACTTGCCCTCTTTCCGTCTCTCTCTGGTAACTGCACATGCCCTATGGCAAAAACACTTGAAAAAACAAAAAGCATTACACATGGATGTCATCTTTTTTAAATTTTTTTCACACAAAATTTGTCCTTTAATTCTTTTCCATGAACTTTCTGAAGTCCCCTCACAGACATGTATCCTATCGTAGTTGTTCTTCTGTCATGTCTGATTTTATCTTGAGTGTGTTTCTTCATGAAGGTTAACAAGAATGTACCCAATGTGCAGGGTATTCCACCCCCTGGAGATACATAATCTAATGAAACACCCCTTCCATTTAGATTGCTTCCTACTTCACACAAGGTTCACGAGTGTGAACCTTCTCCCAGAGATGTCTGTTTTGGTACGTACTGTTGGCAGGTTGTTCTGTAAGTATAAATTCCTAGAAGTAGATTTGCTAAGTCAAAGACATGCTGCTGAGCTCTCAATATACATGGTCAAATTGATTTCTGTCGAAGTTGTGCTGGTTTAAAATATGATTTAGCGAATACATTAAATCTAAAGTGTGGCTACTCACCCTTAGCACTGGAACATATACATATATATATATAATATCTCATATATCTTAGGTTGTCCAAAAAAGTCATGATGCGTTTTTCTATGTCAAAATGCATGCGTTTCCTGACAACCCAATATATATGGGTGTATAAAACACACACACACACACACACACACACACACACACACACACACATACACACACACAGTCTTTTGAATAAGTGAGAACCAAGTGTGATATTCAAAATTCCTACTGTGTGTGCCAGGGAGACACATAGGAAGACAATTACATTGTCGAAGCCACCTTTTTCTCTAGTTCTGCTATAATCAGGAAATATTCTTTAAACATTAGAAAAGATGAGAAGACCCCCAAACCCACCTGGGAGAGCAGTTTCATTGGGCAATCTATCCACTTCCAAGATAAAATCATCCTTGAAGAAAAGATAGCCCACTATTGAGAACAAGTAAACCAGGATCAGAGCCAGAACTGCTGTCAGGATGATGGACCGTCCGTTGCGAGTGACACTTTTAATGACATTAAGCAAAGTCTCTTCTCTGTACACTAAATCAAAAAGCTTGAAAGAAAAAAAGAAGATGATAAAACAATTTTAGGAACCTCTACTATTAGATGTATACTAACATCCCATAATAAAAAACTTGGTTTACAAAGCGTCACCCTTTGGAAACCCCAAAGCATTATACTGTGATCTGAAAACTGAACGTGTTGCTTTTCTCAACAGTGAAACCTGAGATGGGAAAAATGAGGGTAGATAAACACAGAAGGGGGGCGTGAACAGTAGCAACGCTGAGTGACACAGTGGAGGGGTCCTGGAAACAGAGAAAATTCATGGCTTTACCACGGAGTTTCAGAGCTTGAGGGAGAGGAAGGTGATCTGCATACATCTGTTCAGAAAGTATGACGAGTTTCTGAGAAGGGCCAGCTGTGCAGTCTGGTCCTTGCCCTTCTGAACTTAGGTTCAGATTGAGCTCAGCTGCTTGCCAACACTGTGATCTCGGGCTAGGTGTTTCCTCCGTTCACTCTGAGCTTCAGTTTCTCCATTTGCGGACTAAAGGACAGAGTTACCGTGAAGAACACATGAACAACGTCTATGTGGCACCTACTTCTATGCTGAGAAGGTACAATAGATGGTACTTACTAATTTCCTGAGGAGGAGACTATGCAAGGTCACACAGCTAGTATGTGGCAGGGACATGAGTGGTGGTAAAACACCAGGAAGCCTAAACCCTTACGACAGGGGTTTCCAATGCCCAGGACATGGACCGGTGTTGGTCTGCTGAGTTGTACAGTGGGTAGTGGGCGGTGGGCTTCACCTGTGTGTGTAACCAGTCCTCCTCACTAGCACTGCCACCTGGACTCTGCCTCCTGTAGGACAGCAGTGGTATAAGATTTTCATGGGAGCATGAACCCTACTGCTGCATGGCTGTTCTACTGTACATTGCAACGTGGAAGTGGGAAAAATGGAGTGCATAATGGATGTGGTACACTTGGGTCATCCCAGGACCAATGCCCCCTGCCACCCTTCCCAGTCTGTAGAGGGATTGTCTTCCACGAGGTTGGTCTGTGGTGCTGGGAAGGCTGGGGACCACTGCCTTCCTACACTCCCCTGTGTGGGTAAGTCCCCTACAGTTCCCAGTGTGTCCACTATCTAGGCTTGTTCTCTGCTGAGAAAGCTGCTCTTTGTGAGAGGCTGGCTTCATGAGAAATGGTGGATCCCTGCAGGTAAGGGGGTCAGGTAAGAGGTTCATGAAAAATGAAATGAAACGAAAAATGCTTATTATGAAAAAACTATGCATGGCTTTCACCTTTTTTTTTTTTCCCACCAAAATAAACTTGTACTTAAATTTCAGTTTTCTTCATGACCTTTTTGAACTCTCCTTGTAGGTGTGGGAAGGTAATGGCTAGTTTTCTAAGAAGTATAGTCGCAGATACTTGGCTTGGGGATGGTGGGAGGGACAGGAGACCAGGGCTCCCTGGTTTACTCTCAGACTGAGAGGCTAGTTTCATCATTTATATTTTTCTTAATTTTACAGAGGGTGCATGCTCTCACTGGAGAGAACCAGAGATAGAGTGTGAGAAAGCAACCCCCTCCCATGGGGGATGGTCACACCATGATCCCATCTCCACTATCTCTCCCTTATTTTGAGATTTTGAGCATGCATGCATGCGTGCATACATGTAAGCATGCACGCACGCGCACACACACACACATGCACACATATACACGCCTAGTCTGCTTTTCAAGTCACTGGGTCTAGGACTCAAACCATACAGTCAGTCATCTGAGATCCAGCTGCTTTAACCACTAGGCAACAGGCTAACCCCAGGAGCTAGTTTTTAATATGGCTTCTCAGTTGACATCTGATCCACTCCAAAGGTTTGACCTCTAGTGTGGCTCTGAGGCATGACTATACTTGAAGTCTGTCAGGCAGAGAAAGGTTCGTCTGAATTCCTAACTCTGCTTTTAATTTGTTGCAAGATGCTGATCAAGCCATCTAGCCTCTCTGGACCTTAGTTACCTCATCTGTGAAATAAGTGGACTAAACTAGTTGATCTCTGAGTCCTTTCTAATTTAGGCTTTTCTGTCTGAGGTAATTTTCTGGTCAATTAGCTTTTCTGCCTCCCTAACACCAATCTGTCCTGAGACTAGTTCTATGAAGGGTTCTCAGTAAAGTAGGATACGTAAAAGGAAAGAAGGAAGAGGCACTTAGTCAATATGAGAGTTCAAAAGGCTAGGTGTTGCTATTAATGTTGATTAAATATTTTCCAGCAATTCAATATGAAGCAGTATGTAAGCAATTTCAGATAACAAAGGCTACTTGTTTTCTATGGTGAAGAGCCATAGAGATTATATAGCCCCTAAATCACTGAAATGGCCAATACTCTTTTTTTCTTCACTCATATATAATTCTGGTTTTAAAATAATTAACATGTATATTTATTTGAAGTAAAAGCTGTATTCTAATGAAAAATTACATATGTTCAATGGAGAAAACTCGGAAAACACGGAAGAACTCACCGGGGGAAAAAAAATCCCTAAAAATGTCACCATCTACAGTCATCTACTCTACAAGTAATTTCCTTCTTGCTTTAACAAATGTAACACATATTCATATTTTTACAAAAATATTATGCCATAATACTGGCATATAGCCAGCCTTTTTCACTGGGCAATCACGAACGATTTCATGTCATTATGATTACCTAGTATTTCTTTGTATTAACAAAATAACTAACATCAATATTTTTTTTTTGAGAGGTTTTCGCTATAGGGCGCGTGCGCTCACCAGACAGACAGAGACAGAGAGACAGAAAGCGAGAAATCACCCCCCAGAGGGGATGGTCACGCCGCAATCCCTTCTCCTCCATTCTCCTCTCGGGATCTTGGGCGGGCACGCACGCACACGCGCCCGGCGTGAGTTTTAAGCCACGGGGTCCGGGACGCGAACCGCGGTCGACTACGTGGGAATCCAACGACAGCCATTACACTAACTGCTGGTTCCCACATCAATTTTTTTAAAAGGTTTTTGCTATTGGGTGCATGCACTCACCAGAGAGAGACAGAGAAAGACAGAAAGAGACAGAAGAGAAAGATGGGGAAAGTGAGACATCACCCCCTGAGGGGATAGGCATGCCATAAACGCTTCTCCTCTAGTCTCTTCTCAGGTTCATGCATACTCATGAACCCAGTGTGATTTTCTAGCTGCTGGGTCCAGGATTCGAGCCACGCAGCTGGCCATGTGGGATCTAGGATCATAACCCCCATATATCACCTGCTGGTCTTATTTTTTTAACAGTCAGTACATTTTCAATTATATGCCATTATAAATAACGCTGTGATAAGTATCTCTGAATTAAACTTCATATAGACTTGACTAGATATTTCTGTTTTTTCTTTTTTTTTTTTTTTTTTTTTTTGGAGAGGTTTTTGCTATAGGGCGTGTGCGCTCTCCAGAAAGACAGAGACAGAAAGCGAGAAATCACCCCCCAGGAGGATGGCCACGAGGCAATCCCTTCTCCTCTCAGGATCTTGGGCATGCACGCACATGTGCCCGGTGCGAGTTTAAGCCACCGGATCCGGGACTCGAACCACAGTCAACTACGTGGGAGTCCAGCGACATAGCCATTATGCTAACTGCTGGTCCCTAGATATTTCTTTATGGAGAATTTTCAGAAATGAAATCTCTGGGTCAAATGTTATATAGAAACATGTAGTCTGCTGCTTTCCAGAAAGGTTCTATCGGTGTATACTTACCACTCGTCAAGACCGATGCCTTTCTACTCCTCCCTCACCAGCACTGGGCGTGATTGCACTTTGTGACCTGGCCTAATACCACAGGTAAAACAGAACCATGCTGCCATTTAAATTAGCATGTCTTTTTAGCAGCAAGGATAAACATTTTCCCACGTTTACTGACCATCTGGATTTCTCCTTTTGTTAACTGCCTGCTAATGATCTTTGTGCATTTTCATTGCCATGTATTAATATTTATCTAAGGACGCAACTTTAATGCAGGCTCAAAGACCAGGTCCAGACAGTCTTTGAAAGCCACAGCACTCTAACTGGGCCACTAGATTACCCACCCTGCCTCCTGGCCTGCTGCCATGGAGACAGCCTTTGCAACCCAAGAAGACGTAGGTTTTCCCTGCTGGAGGTCTCTCTTCAGGCTGCCTGATTTCTTTTGGTTGTAGGGTTTTTATTGTGGAATCACTTGGACAGTTTTCGGTATTTTGTCTGTGGTTCACACCAGACACATTCCGTACTGCTTTTGACACCAAAAGGAACACATCACTTGAGGCCACAGACAAGTCAAGGCCCAGACGGCTTAGAAAACCCCCAGAAGCACACAAGAGGCATCCAGACGCAAGCTAGTTTGATCTGATTACGTTTTTCTGAAAGTGAGCTGAGTTCATGTACCACCACCAGAAGCTCTGAGTTCCTCTTACCCTTCTGTGACAGGTTAGGGCTTTGAAAGCAAGAATACGAACTGCAATGTGCCATAGCACTTTCATGGAAGCAGGGGCCTTTCCACCTGCTCAGATGAAACACTGTGTCGACCTGGAAACCCACAGCGTTGAGGTGCATTTCTCTCTCGGCCATTTACTGTGTAACTCTGGGCAAGACACCTCATCTCATCAAGCCTCAGTTTCCTCAGCTGTAAGTTGGTGATATCATCTACCTCAATGGTAGTTTTGAGAGAGCAGGGGAAGAGGGTGCAGTGAACACTGAGTAAATAGTCGTAACCACTGCTTTCTAGCCTGGGAGGCTGTGAGGGCAGGTGCTGTGTGCACTTCACTGCCGTAGGACAGCGCTGGCTCTGGTTGCATTGCAAATACCTAACAAAGGGACCCAATGAACAGAGAGGAAGTGAAGTCAGATGACTGCGGAAAGGTCAAAATCTCTACCAGGGAGACACAGCAGCATCCACAGGGGAATTTCCTGTCACTTGGTAGACCAGTTGGCAGGGATGAGAGAGAATGAGAGAGACAGACAGACAGACCACCAATTGAGCTCTCCTCCCTGCTGAGGGAGGACAGGGCTTGGTTAGAACGGCAGGTGTGGGTCTTCTCGACTCAGAAACCACAACCTCCAGGGACATTATTGCATGAGACAAAAAGGATCAGAAATAGACACAGGGCTCTGATGACTTCTGATACAGTGACCAAAATAGGCCACATAATGGCAATCTCAAGCGTATCCTGAGGCCTCTTTGCCTAAAACCTCAAAGTCTAGCCAGAGCTATTTTAAAATGAGGGAAAATAATCCATTCTCTTTAGCCTGCCAACATCTACCACTAATGGAATGAGCTAATCCTGGTGATCTGAACAGTGAATTCTTTATGGTGTTTTAGATGGGAGGGAATATAGAGTGACAAAGACAAGAATAATAGCTAACGAGCATATGGTGGGGCTATTCTAAGACCTTGACATGAACAGCTGTATAGAACTCCCATGGCAGCTCTGTGAGGGAGATATTTATGTTCACTTTGTAGATGGGGAAACTGAGGCATAGGGTGACTAAGTAACCAGCTCAGGAAGCAGATGGATAGCATCTCCCTAAAGAGCTTTTCTTGTGATGTCTTCTGCAACTCCATCCCTCTTTTAATTTTTTTTAAAAGAGGTTTTTGTTATAGGCACATGCACTCACTGTAGACACAGAGAAAAATTGAGAAACCACCCCCCCCCAGGGGGGATGGTCGTACAACATGCCCTTCTCCTCCATTCTCCTCTTGGGGTTTGGGGCATGCATGCACACATACCCAGCATGAGTTTCAAGCTGCTGGGTTTGGGACTCAAACTACGGTCAGCCGTGTGGGAGTCCAGCGATAGAACCACTACTCTACCTGCTGGCCTTCTATCCCTCTTTTTAAGTCAACACTCGGGCCTTGATCATTTTTCATTCTCACAAACATTTTATTAGTTCTAGTCCCTTTATGGTTTTGTTTGCAGATAGGTCAATGTTATGCTTCCTGTCAATTTATGTAGATACAAGGAAATGGTTTCTTATCTTTAAGTCTACAGGTCTAGATTCTCTCAAACAACAGGAGAGTAAGCAGTTATTTCATCTGTAATTTAAAAGCCTGGTCAGGAAGGTGACACAATCAGATCATTTTATAAACTGTGAAGATATTAAACACTTGGCTCAGATGGGAACAAAGGAACTTCTACCACAATGGTCTCTAGACCAATAAATCTACAGAGTTCATTATCATGGCTCTTAGGACTTTGAAAACAGCTTCACCTCTTACGGTCATTACAGGTTCTCACAAAAATGGATCCCATCAGGATCTTGGATGATGGTGTCAGTAACATTCTCTTTGGTCTGTGGTGGCTAGTCTTAGAAACAAAGAAAAACCATAGTGCGTGTAGAGGAAACATCTCCTGAACCAGCCCTGTAGGCATCTTTCATTTCTGAGAAGTACCAGAGTCGACCTGCTCGGCATGGCACAAAGTGCGACTGAACCCTCTCTGGACTCGTGAGAGCCACCAGTGACCTGTGTGGCTTTCCTCTCAGGGTCCTCACATAAGCTACCTACCCTGGGGCCCTGACCTCGTGGGACCAGGCACACGCATCACTATTGAAAGGAAGGGTCTGTGATGAGAGGACACAGGATGCTCTCCTGGTCTCTACGTGGACTGGGTACTCACCAGCAAACTGTAGAAGAACTCATGGACAAAGAGCCCCATGGCGCAGATCAGCAGATACAGCAAATGATAGAGGAACTCAACGTCCAGAACCATGGCTCGGTAGCCTCTTGTGAATGTTCCACAGTTGCCCACAAAGCTCATCAGAAAGATGATTTTGTTGCAGACCTGAGAGCAATGACAGAGACAGTCAGAGATCGTGGATGGTGTCAAACTCTTTGTGAGAGCTGAGGGAGCTTCTCAGAAGCCATGTTCAAACGAACCCTTCCTTTCGCACCAAGTGCCCACCAAACCCGCCAAGGACTGTTTGGGGGGTGAGGGGACAGAAGTCATTTTGTTAGTTTGCTTTTCAGGCATATGGCAGATTCTGTGGTAATCAAATAACTTGGTGCGCAACAGTAATCAAGTAGCATTTGTATATGGCAAAAACAAGATTAACACATACTGAGATTATGATTTTCAGGACGAGATATGAATCATTTCTAACATTCGTTTACATGAGTTAGTCAAACACAGAAGTCACCTCAATCCACAAACCCTGTGATCAGCATGATTAAAAGCACTGTTTGAATTTGTTACATTCTAGATACTCCAGGGTTTATTTAATGAGAAGCAGCCAGCTCTTATCTTCCATTGCTCCTAAATTCACAGGGAAAATGAGCATTTTCTTGGGGAGGTGGGGAAGTAAGGGACTTTAGGATGAGTTCGAGTCCCCTGCCTTCTCTTATGAGAACCATTTCCAACTTTTCTTTAGATTCGCCCCTCCCCAAGTATCAGACCTTGAGAGTTCTAAGTGGGACTCCATCCTGGCCAATCATAATACTGTATTCCCTGGCTAGAGAGACTGGGTCAGGGATAGACGCAGGACCAAATGGAGCCAATGCCATCCACTGAGTTCTTCCCTGGGATGCAGCAAAAGACAACTCTGTTCTTTCCCACTGAGAGAACCTAACAGTGGACCTGATGCACTGTCTGAGCCCCCAGATTCAGGTACCCTGAAAGCTTGGCCAAAGTCCAACACTGCATTTTCTCATGTGCTTAGGCTGGCATGGATTAGGTCTTCTGACACCTTCTGAACACTTCTGCAGGTGTTCTAATGGTTCTGACGTATAATATAGCATCACCTTTGATGGAAACCCCAAGTCTAAACGTCCATCTCTAGCTACGTGTGACAGCAAAACTTAAACTAGGAGAGGGCTGAAGAGAAAGCCCTTCTGATACACCTGGTAAAACCATCTTCAGCTACCCTAGCTCCCTTGGCCGCAGGTACCGAGGAAACTCTGCCAGTTAATCTGGTCAGGCAGTGTAAGTGAGCTGCTCAGCAATCAGATAAGCAAGGAAGCCAACACCCAGACTTTGGGCTCTCTCGAGCAGGCTGAACGTTCAACTGCCAGTTACTTCCCATAGTCTAACTTTTGCCAATGTGGGGTCCTGCCTAGGGTAACAAAGTATCGCTGATTCTTGATGATCGACACTGATGGGATTCTTGACAGGGTGTGGGGGGAGAGAGGAGGGGAAGATGATGCTCTGGTTGCTATTACAGGACCTCAGATATGCCCCGACTCCTACCATCATCACAACACAGCAACCTGCTGCTGCACTTGAACCCGCTCTGCCCTTAACGTTGCCCTAGTTTTCTACACTGCTGCACTAGCAAGGATCTACTCATGGCCCTAGCCGGCTGCCACCACTTCCTACCCACTCTGCTTGATTGGTCTTAGACCTGGCTTCCAGCCCTGCTCCGCCCCACAAGCAGCCCTTGTAAAGCCTCCAAGGGATTCTGCAGACACACCCGACAATCTCCCCCCATTTGCCCTTGGCATGTAACCCGGCCCCTGCAGCAGGACAGGGCTCACCCTATCCTCCTTCTCATTCTCCTGCTTGGCTTGCAGATACCACCCTGACCTCCTCCCCCAGCTCCTGCATCTCTGCCACTTCTCTGTCCTTCCTTCTCCTTTATGTTTCATGGGGGAGTTTCTTTTTCACATTCCCTCTAAACAATTATGTACTAGGACTGCTTGGCTTTCCCACCCTAGATAATGCTATTATAAATACTAATTAATCGTCTAAGTTGAGTCTTCCCCTCACTGATTTATGTTAACAAAGTGATAATGTGTAATGATCTAAAGGCCAAAGAAGAAAAGACCAGACAGCTTGCAGAAGACAACATCCGAAATAGCAAGAGTTGTCTCTACTTCCTTTCTTCCTAAATCGCTTCCTCTGGTTGCAGGCAATACCTGCGTCCCTCTCTCCAACACTGATGTCTCTGTGCCATGCGGGTCATGCATTTATAAATGCCAGAGTCAACATTTACCAGCAATGTCTTGCCACCTCAAGCTCCAGACGCCAACAATTTAAACATCTCTCTACCCTGAACACTAGGGCTTGGTCCAGCTTCATTTTAATTCGCTGCATTACTCTTCTCTCAGTAAGTCAAGCATGACTGAAAATATGGAGTCACGCCTGCTTCCTCCTTCACCTGATCCAGACAATAATGCCTTCTCTGCCGGAAGAAGAGGACCCGGGCCAGGCAGCTACCAGGTGTAAGGCACTGACTCTGTGCCTGCTTCGTGTCACTGTGCCCTTTGCCTCTCTGACATCTGGGCCTTTGTTCTCTGCTAGGACCAAGACTCAGGCTTGTCACGCCTAATGGAAAGCATCACCAGGACCCTTGAATGGCCTCCTGCTTCCAGTCCCTCTCCCTGGAATAGGACTCCAGGCCACTGTGGAGTCACTTTTCTTGAAAATACTTCTTTGTACCTATCATTTCTTCAGTCACAGGCACTTCTGGCACTTCCCAGTAACGGGAGCAGAGCTTCTCAACACACACTCTAGGCAACATGAATCCCAAGAGGGGCTGGACAGTGAGGTACCCTGCACAGCTGCCCTGCATGGGAGAGTTCTGGGCTTCTGTGCCGAGATCTCCCTGAGTACGTCAGGAATGTGCGTGCTCATGACCCAGGTGAATCACGGAGTGAAGACCCAGTCGGGGGTGCTGTCTCCTCTCTGCGTATCTCTGTCTCTCTCTGTCTCTGACTCTCATGGAAGAAATAAATAAAACTAAAAAAATAATAATAATAATCCTGAACGATACTTTACAAAAGCAAGTTTGGGGAACATAAACGGGCTATTTCTATTTCTTGGAGATTTGTAATCCATATTAATATATTCCGGTTTCTGAAAAATGCAACAGTGAAAAAAGAAACCATTACTGTTTAGATTCGACCATGAAACGCTTTATTCACCTGACATCTATCAACTTGGAACATGCTCTGGAAATGTAACCTAAAGGCTGAAACCCATCTGTTTTGCCCTGAGATTCAGGAGTGCCTGTGACTCGCACAGGATCGATTCCCACCACATCACTACACGCCCACACACGAGACACGACCCATCCTTTATGTCTCTTGATGACATCCAGGGCTTTCCCTGTGCTGTGACCAGGCCTGAAGAGTCAAGATGCTCTTCTCAATCCTGTTTTCTGGCCAGATCTTGCCCATGCTTGAAGTTCAACCCTGCTTCCTCCCCGACCTCGTCGGTTTGATTCAGCCTCTCTTCTCCTAAAGCCTTTGCTGCCTTTGCCATCTGATTACCCATTTGGGGACCTTTTACACTTGTACCAAACTACAGTATTAACCTTATTTTGAATTATCATTTCTATTTTTGTAGAGTGACCTCAGTTTCCTTATTGCTCTGGGCAGAAACTTCTGGAAAGCATGTTTAAATCCCTACAGTGCTACAAATGTTCAAAATTTCTTCCCTTCCCCAGGAAACCTCTGCAATTCATGGTCTTGTATCAGCTGTCCCTGCTTCCTAAGAAATTCAGAGCTGCAGCGGGCATCTATCCTTCAACCGTGGTGAAACAGCAATTTCCAGATGGTACCAGTGACTTTGAAACAACCACCTTCACTCTCTTGTAACCTTGCTCCTCCTCCATCTCTGTTTGAACCAACCCTATCACCTTTCCCCTGTTTTCTATGTGGCCCTCCCCAGACATGGGTGCTGTGTTAATATTTGATCACTTGACTGACTGGCTAAGATCTCCTATCCCAACAAGCCTGACTCTACGGTCCAAACTAACTTCTACTTCACCTGCTGTTACTCTGCTTAACTCCTGAGAGGGATATTCCTTAAAAATGAGATTGTCGATGCCTCAATGATGCATTGAGAGGCTTACAGTAGCATGGGAAGGTAGGGGATCAGATGCCCACCTGTAGCTTAAGAGTTGACCCAAACAAATTTTTTTCTGGACTGAAAGCACCCATTATGATATGGGGATCACAGCAGAAGGTATTCCTGTTTACTCACAAAGAAGTGGCTATGAAGACACTGATACTTACATTGAAAGCTCCCAGAAGAAACAACGTGGGTTGTAACCCGACTGAAAATATCAATCGCAGAATTGTGGAAGCAATTAAGGCCCGGATGCCATGGGGCTTGGGGAGAGCGATGACGATGGCCAGAGAGATCAGCATGGCTGTCCACAGGAGTCCTGACCAGTGTGGCTCCAGTGTTCCTGGAAGGACAAAGCGGGACTCTGGTGGGTCAGCATTTACACTGGGTGAAGACAATAGGCCCTAACTGGCTTAATTATAATACATTTTCTCCGATCACCTCTCTGGCCTTATCTGTTCCAACTCTTACCCTGAGCTCTGCCCCCGACACAACCAGTCACATCAGTGTGTTTTGACGTTCGAGCCTCCATACATGCTCCTTCTGCCTGGGAAATTCCTCCAAGCTTTCGAGGTCTTAGCTTAGATGTCACCTCTTCTATGAAGTCTCTCTCATCACCCTCCTCCTCACAGAAACCCACTGGGTGTGTCCTTCTCTTCTGTGTTCCCTGCACCTTCTGGTCATCCCTGTGGGATCCTATTTGCTACTGGTCAGTTTATTTATCTCTTTCACCAGAATCCAGGTTCCCTAAAGAAAGCACTTGGTGCCCGGGGGCACTTACCAAATCCCCGTTCAGAATGTGAAGCCCACACACGTCACATTCAGCTCTTTGGAAAGGGGAAAGAACTGGATGCTTAAACTTCATTTCTATTAAGAGCATGCAAAGAAAAATTGTAGGTCCCCTGACTGAATCAGATTTCTTCAAGGCAAGGAGGAAGGCAGCTTCCGTATCATGAGCATCATCCTACAATTAGATTACCCTTGTAGTCAAAGAGTTTATACCAGTTTCTGTCATCTCTTGCTATTGCAAGTTCTATTTAGAGTGTCCCACGAGACGGCTCGGTTATGTAACATGAGCCAACATGGCTAAAAATATAGTTCTGTACAACACTCATTAAAAAAAAAAACACCCCTATTTCAAATGCTGTCACATTTTGAGTCTCCTTCAGATGTAAACAAGCAGCACTACATGATTAAGGCCACTTATATAAAGGAGTTTCACTTCTTCAGAACTCCTGAGGTTGCAGCACCAGCCAGGGAGAGACAGCTCTGCAGGTTGCAGCTCTCACAAGTGCCGGCTGCCCTAGTTCATTCAGTTCACACTCCAGAGATTCATTTTCTCTTTAAAAATGGTTCCCCCAAATCCAGCCACTTACCTCTTCCTTTTTCACATCCTTTGAAAAGAAAAGCACAAAGAAAAGCAGAAACTTTTCAGAAATACAAGACAATGTGGCTCTTGAGGCATGGATGTCACTTTGTGTGTAGCTAACAATTGTTAGACTTGTATTAATCCCTTTTCATTGATGATCATTTATGTAATCCTATTCAGCAACCTACATGGTTGGTATACTATTATCTCCATTTTAGTTTTTTAAAAAAAGATTTAATTTTATTTATTATTATTTTTAAATTTGTTATAGGGCATGTGTGCTCACCAGAGAGGGACAGACAGAGAGATAGAGAGAGACAGAGAGAGACAGTGAGAAAACAAGCCACCAGGTCTGGAACTTGAACCAAGATCAGCCCTGTGAGAGTCCAGCACCTTAACCACCATGCCACCTGCTAGCCCTTCTATTTCACTTTAAAGGAAACTGATTCTCGGGTTGCCCAAGGTCACTGTAAATGGCAGGGGACTGCATGTCTCCTGAGTCTATGGTTCTTCACCACCATTAAAAAAAAATTCAGGGCCAGTCAGTGGCACAGGGGTTAAGCTAGCTGGATCCCACATGGCTGACAATGCTGTTTAAGTCCTAGACCTGCGGGCTTCAAAAACATACCAGGTGTGTGTGTGTGCACACATGCCCCAAATCCTGAAGAGGTGGAAGAAAAGGGATTGAGGCTTGGCCATCCCCCATGGGGGTCGGTACTTTTTTACTTCTCTCTCTCTTGCCAGTAAGCACACTTGTCCTCAAGTAAAATTTTTTTTTAAAAAATCCACCCTTTTTAAGGGTACAATTTGGTGAAAACGGGCAGCTGATATAGTCATGTAACTACCATATGTTAACTATCACCACAATCAAGATATAGAACAGGCCATCATCCTAAAAAGCTTCCTTGTACTTCTGTGAAGTTGCTATCCTGCCCAACCACACTCTCAGGCTACAACCGATTTGCTTTCTAGCACTACAGTTTTGTATTTTCTAGAATTTTCAAAAAATGGAAAAAATGAATCATATTGGTAGGTAGTTCTCTGAAGTTGGCATCTTTCACTTGGCAGGTTGGAGATTTTCTGGGTTATTATGTATATGATATTTCATTTTTTGAAAATTGCTGAGTAGTGTTCTATAGTATGGATATACTACAATTTATCCATTCAACAATTAATCCGGACAATTCAAGTACAAATCTTGGAGCAGATGTATTTTCATTTCTATTGGCAAATACATGGGTGTAGATTGTGAGATCCTAAGTGTACATATAACTTTATAAGCCATGACTGTACTATTTTCCAAAGCAGCTATACCAATTTGCCTTTCTACTAGAAAGTTCTACAGCATCACTGTACTTGGTACTGTTGGTCTTTTCAGTTTTAGCCTTTCTGATGGGTTTGTAGTGGTATGACGTCGTGGTTTCAAGTGTATTTCCCGGATAACTAGTGACGTTGAGTATCTTTTCATGTGCTTCTGGCCATGCATGTATCTTCTTGGTGAAGTGTCCATTCAAATGTTTTGCTCAATGTGTTAGCTGGACAATCTACATTATTGATTGGTGAGATTTCTTTATGTATTCTGAATGTAAGCCTCCTGTCAGTTATGTTTTGTAAGCATTTTTTCCAAGCCTGTGGCTTATATTTTATTTCTTGAAGTGTTTAATCACCATTTTAAATTGACTTTCTTTTTCTCTTTTTTTTGGAGAGGTTTTTGCTATAGGGTGCATGCACTTGCCAGAGAGACAGAGAGAGACAGAGAGACAGAAAGTGAAAAATCACCCCCAGGGGGGATGGCCACACTGCAATCCCTTCTCCTCCATTCTCCTCTCAGGATCTTGGGCATGAACGCATGTGCGCCTGGCGTGAGTTTAAGCCACAGGGTCCTGTACTCGAATCGTGGTTGACTACATGGGAGTCCAACAACATAGCCATTATGCTAACTGCTGGCCCCTTAAACTGACTCTTTAACATCCTGACATAATAATGTAATCAGTGCCCTGTATGTACCCAAATCCTGAAGAGGCCAATATAAAAACCTGCTGTCTCTTCATTGTATTAATATAAAAGCAATGTTAAAAACAACAACAACAAAAAACTTTCCAAAGAAACCTACTCTAGAAAGCCATCTTTGGTACAAAAAATATCTAAATTTGGGTAGATTATTATGAATTCACTGTTAGCTTTGTTAGACAGAATAATGTCATGGTGATTAGACATGTTATAAAGTTGGGACCAGCAGTTAATATAATGGCTGTTGCTGGACTCCCTTGTCATCGACCGCGGTTTAAGTACCTGACCCGGTGGCTTAAACTCACGCTGGGTGGGTGTGTGTGCATGCCCAAGGTCCCGAGAGGAGAATGGAGGAGGAAGGATTGCGGCATGGCCATCTTCCCTGGGGGTGATTTCTCGCTTTCTGTCTCTCTGTCTCTCTCTGTCTTTCTGGTGAGTGTACATGCCCTAGAGCAAAAACCTCTCCAAATAAATAAATAAATAAATTAATTAATAATAAAGCATCCTTGTGAGTTACAGATGCATACTGAAATATTTATGGACAAAAGAACAAGATTCCTAGAATTCTTAAAAATATTTCAGAAACTACAGTTAGGGGAATAGATATGTTACTTGTAAAAGCTAGGTTGATAGGTAGATGGCAGTTCATTACTGTTCTTTCTACTTGTGTATACATTTGAAAATTTCAATAAAGTTTAAAAAGTAGAACTGTACTTGTTTTATCTTGAATGCTCACAAATTCAGTTAGCTGCCTGAGTTTCATGCTCTTGGAAGACTGTGTAACTGACCAGTTCTGAAATAAAGGGGGTTGAACTGATACATTTGAAAAGGAGCTTTTAAGGCCACTGGTGTTCTTGGCAGTTACAAACCTTCTAAGTCACAAAACCACAACAGCACGTGCAACAAGGCCATTGCACACATTCAAGAGAGACACCTATTTTTAGGATGCAACAAATCCTAACTAATAGCGACCTCAAAGAAATAGTTCCAGGTTAACAAACCAGATCTTAGTTCTAGACAGGGTTAATATAACCCTATTTATGAAGATGGTTAGCGGTGAGTAAAGACAATGTCCCCAATATGTCTTAGAAAAAATAATCCATCTGAGAGTGATTATCAATCTGTTACAAGAAATTTCATCACTATATGATGAGAGAACTTTTTTAT
>NW_006159551.1:326416-352727 GCF_000334495.1 Tupaia belangeri chinensis | reverse complement strand
AAAAATTTCATCACTATATGATGAGAGAACTTTTTTATATATATATATATATATATATATATATATATAAGAACAACCTTCTCTCCCAGAAGATCTAATTACACTTTCAGTTTAGTCCATCATGATGAGATTCTAATGCCCATGACTCTAAAACAGGAAGGCTTGACTCCTCTTGATCAACCAGAGTTGGTGCCACATTCAGAACATGTCATTTTAGAGCTGGAAAGACTCAGTCATCCTGGCCAGGGTTTCAAACTCTAATGGGCAAGAAACAGGATGCTCTAGAGATTTTAAGTTGGCAACTACTTCTCCCTGAACTCTCCAGGAATTTCTGATGCCATATTAAAATTTGACAATCACTGACTCAACTTCAGTATGTCTTACATTGAGGATAACAAGGACTAACTGCAGCGATGTGTCCAGAGACACTTAGCAAATGAGCACCAGAACAAGGCCTAGATACTAAGTCTCCAGCCTTCTGAACTCTAGTGGCTACCACATATAGCTTATCACTGAGGGCTGCAGGGGCTAGGGGTAGTCAACTTGCTGTCCCCAGACACTGGCCTGAATGCCACTGTACTGAACAGTGCAGAAAACAGTCACGGTGGACCAAAAAAAAAATGTATTTGAAATCTTTGTAAAGAAAAGGAGGGTAAAGGAAAATGCATCCGAAGTAGTCATTAAATAATCTACTGTGATGACTTCTCTGAGGGGAAAGGAGACTTGGGCCTCAGTCACAGCCAGCTGAGCTCATGGTTGACCCCTTTACTGCTCACACCTCCAATGACTAGCAGTTTCATTCAAGTAGTCGACCCCTCAGAGAAAACTTTACAGCCCTTGTGCTCCTGTGAAGTCTTTTCAGACATGGACACTCACGTTTCCTGACATGGCATTTAGAAGAAAAAGCCCTCCAGACTTGCATTTAGCTTATGCATCCAGGAGGGGAAAAGAGTCATTCAAATTCTGCCTTCAACCTAAGTTAAGGCCAAACAGAAAAGCTAAATCCTTAAATGGGTACTTTAGATACACGAGCATTACATAGTATGTCATCACATTCAGACGAATGCTTAAATTTACTTTTATAATGTACAGGAATGTCGCTCATGTTGATGTTTATATATTATTTTAATTCTCTTTTTAGCTTTTTGCCAATAGGGTGCATGGGTTTGCTGGAGAGAGACAGAGGGAGGCAAAGTGAGAAATCACCACCCATGGGTGATAGCCATGCCACAATCCCTTCTCCTCCATTTTCTTGGGATTTGGGGCATGCATGCCCATGCACCCATGTGACTTCTGAACTGCTGGGTCCAGGACTTGAACTGTAGTAAGTCATGTGGAAGTCCTACATCTCTACCACCATGCCACCTCCTGGCTCCAATCTCTGCATTAATCTTAGGAGCTGGGCTTGCAACAGACTTGTGCGCTGCTTTTGCGTCTTACTTTTGGACTTTTTATCCCATTATGTTTCACACGAGGTGGTTCCTGGCAGGTTGTTTTATACATATGGGAGGTGGTCTGCCAAAATGCTCAGATGAAAAATTTAGCTGGAAAGTAGACCTTTTGGGAGGCTATAGTGGGTGTTAGAAAAGGGGCCATGAATGTGTAATAGGAGTTTTTTTTCTTTCTTTTCTTTTCTTTTTTTTTTTTTTTAAATTTTGCCAGAGAGCACTTGTGCTCCCTGAGAAGACACAGAGACACACAAGGGGTGGGGAGTGAGAACTCCCTCTGCCCCTAAGAGAGATGGTCACACCACAATCCTTTCTCCTCCACTTCTTTCTCCTTTTGGGACTTTTGGGAATACAAACACACACACTGGGCATATTTCTCAAGTTGCCCTAACCAGCAGGCCATGATGGGCTGGCCCAGAGAAGAAGAGTTTTAATGCCGCTGTCAGGTCTCATGGTGCGAATGTTCCTGGAAAGTCATTAACAAATGAAGCCTCCCCCACTACAGTGCCCTACTGAAAGAATTGTGTGTCCTCAGCAACATGCGTAGGATGTTCATATGGACAGCCGGAAGGAGAGGGTGGTGGAGGAAATTCATGAAGACCATGGACATTATGTTTTACTATGTGACCAATGACATGGAGCTCTTGATAGACCAAACATTAAAGGATGTACAGTAATTCAAGCCCTGCCTTCTTCCCAATCTCTGGTCAAAAATAAATAAATACATAAATAAATAAAATAAAATAATTAAAATTCCAGAGACTTCTTATAAATTGTTTAGTCTGAAATCAATTCCACAGGATGGTATGGACTGAGCATCTATGTTTTAGGGTTTGCTCTGCCATTAACTAGCTGTGCAACTACTCTGAGACATAGTTTCTGGATATATAAAACAAGGGGGCTGACTTCTCATGTTTAATACTATACAGCTTCTTCTCATTCCAGTTTGTTTAATTTTGAAAATTAAGATCCAAAAGTTAAATTATTTGAAGTCAGAATTAAAACAAAATCTGAGGTAAAAGTTACACACTCATCTGGCCTGAAAATAGATACCTGGAACCTTAAATGTCGCACAAACAGGAACCACAGTTTAGATGGGAGTTACTGGGATGGGTAGGTGGCATGGTGGTTAAAGGTGCTGGACTCTTGCATGGCCAACCATGGTTAGAGTCCAGGACCTGGTGGCTTGCTTTCTCTCTCTCTCTCTTTCTCTCTCTCAATCTGGTCAAATTAAAATAAATAAATAAAGGTAAATAAAATAATTGTTAAGGGGAAAAAAGATGCAAGTTACTGTCTTCCTGCTGCTTCTAATAGTTTTCTTAGCATTAAAGAAACAGATACCTCCTCGGACTCCTTTAAATGGGTAGAAAAATGCCACCAGCAGGTTCATCAGGACGGCCAGGTTAAAGGAGATGCTGCTCCAGAAGGACATGTTGCGGGCGCACCAGTACAGGACGGGCTGGGCTGTGGAGACAGAGACCACGTGGCGTGAGTGGAGATGGCGAGGCACGGCGCCGGGGACTCGGCACGGCACCCTGACCTCGGCACGGTGCCGGAGACTCAGCATGGCCCTTCCACTCCCTCTGCCCCCACAAGTTCGCTTTTGTTCCCGGTTTTTAACACACAGTAAAAATGATCGCTTGTTTGGAAGTTGGCACACAGTGACATCGGACTGACTGATTTCTGTGTGGAGTACTTACTGGAACATAAGATGCATTGGGAGACAAGGGAGAAGCGAAGGAGAAAAGCTGGAGCATCTAAAAACCCTGCCTGCCCCAGCGAACACCGGAAGTGATGGAGTCTAGGGATTCTTTAAAGTTCATGTGCAGAGTCCTTGGTTCCCCCCAGGGTTCTGGGCTAGAGCAAAAGCCCAGAGAGACCCAAGAGTTCAATGAGCTCTTTAGAGGTCGGGCACTGGTATGACTGGCACAGGGGGCCGGGGTTGTGGGGAGACACAGCATTCACAGTAGGCCCAGCTGGGGCCCAGACTAGAACTTCATACAATTTCCACATTCCTCTCTTGCTCAAAATGCTCCATGACCTGGTTGGTCCCTACAAGCAAGACAATGGCCCCTTTCTTGACACTGAGTTATTAGCTATTTTGTGGAAGTCTGATGATCCCCTTTAGGGGAAGAGGGTATTGGAGTGCAAGCTGTTGACTGAAGAATGAGGAGGAAAGTCCCATTCCCAAATTAGAGAAAGGGTGGGATACCACAAGGGGCAAGAGACACTCTTGATACTGCTTCCCCCACCCCAATACCTTCTCCTCTATCTCTTCCTCCTTTACAGATTTTGGGCACCCAAGCATATGTACTCAGCATATCTTAAGCCACTGTGTCTGAGACTTGAATTGTGGGTTGTCCATGTTGCATCTGGCTGGTTTTTTTTTTTTTTTTTTGAGAGATTTTTGCTATATGGTGTGTGCGCTCACCAGAAAGACAGAGAGAAAGAAAGAGAGAAATCCCCTCCCATGGGGGATGGCCACGCTGCAATCCCTTCTCCTCCATTCTCCTCGGGATTTTGGGCACACACACACACAAGCGCCTGGCATGAGTTTAAGCCACTGGATCCAGGATTTGAACCGCAGTTGACTACATGGGAGTTCAGCAACATGGCCATTACACTAACTGCTGGTCCCAGTATCCGGCTGTCTTTACCACCAGACCACATAGCTAACCCTGTTGCTGCCATCCTACTCCATTCTTATCTATAGAAGAAACGAAGCTTGCCAGGCACTCTCTGTTTTAGGATAATAAACCTGTGGGCACACTTGGGTGTGATGGTGTTTCCATTTTCTCTAAACTATTAGGTCGTTGGAAAAGTCATGACGTAGTTTTCTGTGTTTTTCTAAGCAAAAACATGTCATGGCTTTTCCAATAACCCAGCGTTTTATTGTTTTGTCTTAAACTTAAGATAACACTCAAGTGGTAGAAATAGTTTCAGTGCCCATATCAAAGTCAAGGTTTCCAAAAGACAGTCTCATTCACACGATCCCCCCCAGAGAACAGCATGGAGTATGTGAGAATGGATCTCTACTGTATACTTCTTTTCCCCAATGAAGTCGTCATTTAACTTTAGGACAGTAGCCAGTGCCAAATCCAATGGCCCTATAATGATGCTTATGACAGCAGCTGACCCTTTGGATTCTTTCCTCCAAAATAAAACTAGGGTGCAATTAAATGGAGCCCTGGGTAATCTAATAACCATGACTATCATGTTTGTACTTGTGAAGAGACCATGATTCCAAACTAGAGAGTTTTAGAGATGAGCAATCATTCTATTGACTTGTCAGAAAAGTCATGACACTTTTTTTACATAGAAAAACAGAAAAAAAAATACTCATGACTTTTCCAATGACCCAATAGTTTCTAATCCTATACTTTATAAATAAGGGAAACTGAGGCCTAGCAAAGGGGGAGTGCTGTGGAGCTCTCACTACCCAGGTTAGTGATCCTCTGGGGCCAGTAACAGAGATAAAGATAGTGAGTGGCACATGTCACCATTCAGTAGAGGAGCTGACCAAGAGCCATCACCAGGAAACCACTTGCTTTTTTGGTAACCGAATTATGGAAGCAAATTTAAGATGAGAAATTCTCTGCTCTGGAAACAATAGCTACTGGTGTTTCTTTTGGGACAAAGCCCATTTCTGATTTGGATGTGAACACTCCAGAAGAAGAGAAGAAGGGCAATGAGTTAACTGCTTTAGGATGGTACCTAGGAATTCATAAGATTCTCTCCACATTTGTGTATATATAAAAAGCTCATAAAAAGATTAAAAAAAAAGGAACTGGCAAAGCCTAGCAAGGGTCTATGTCAACCAGTCTACTCTTCAGAGGAGCCCTCCATATCCAATGTGTGAGTGCATCCCCTGTTGGCTACTTTATTGCACTTGTAGTAAATGATCCTTGACTATGACACGCAGTTCACAAATAAATCTTATTTTTATAAGGTTAACATTCTATACTTAAATTGCAGTGCCATTTGCAATCTAACAAACAGTTGGTCTTTCAAATTAACTGGGTATTTATCCAGGTGCAAGAAGATACTTACAGACCACCCTTGATGTATAGCATCTTTCATTTCCTGTGGCACATGGGACTGTCTCTGTTTACTGTCCAGACTCTTCTCCCACTTCCCTGCCCCATCCCCTTTGCCTGCCTTTTCACCCTGATCCAGGGGTGGCTCTCTGAACATGCCCTGCACTCTCCAGTCTCCCTAAGCTCCCCCTTTGTGGTGATGTAAAATTAGGCCCACAGATTCTTGAAATACTTCTCCTTTTAAGAGGCACAACTTAATCCCCTTCCTCTTAAGTGTGGGCTGGACTCAGTAATTTGCTTGTAATAAATAGAACGCAGCAGAACTGCTAGTGCACCGCTGTGAGAGTAGGCTATAAGAGGCACTGCAGGGCTGCCTCCCTGCTGCAGCAATGAAGTGCTACTCAAGAGAAGCTGGATCCCACATGGCAACTGTGGTTTGAGTCTCCACACTGGTCAGCCTGGGGCTGCATCATGGGCATGCATGTGATTGTCCATGACTGAATGGGCTGAAGGACCTGGTGAAGGGGATTGATGGCATGACCAGACCCTGTGGAGGGTGCTCCTTTATCTTTGTCTCCCTCTCTCTCTCTCTGATGTATGCATACACATGCTCTATCGTGAATAAAGACAAAATATATAAATAAATGAAAGGCATCATAGCTTCTTCCTGGCTCTCTCTATTGAATAGATCATTTACTCTGAGGAAACCAACTGCTGTGTCATGAGAACACTCACGCAGACCCACGGAGAGGTCTGTATGAAAGAACTGAGGCTCCTGCCAACAGCCATCTGAGAGAGCAAAGCAGTGAGTCCTCCAAGTCCAGTCAATGAAAGACCCTGAGTCAGAACGATGTAGCTAAGCTACTCTCAAATTCCTGACCCCAAGAAACTGTGAGAAAGTAAATATTTATTATTTTAAACTATAAAATTTTAGAGTAAATTTGTTACACATGATAGGAAGCAACTGTCATACCTTCTGTGGCAGGCACAATAGCAGTCGCTCTCCAATATATCCAGATCCTAATCCTTGGACTGTGGATGTGCTACTTTACATGGCAATAGGGACTTAAGTATGATGAAGTGAAGGACCTGGGTTTAAAGAGAGTAGATCTCAGAGTATCTGGGTAATCACAAAGGTCCTAATAAGTGAAGGAAGGAGGCAGGAGAGCGAGAGTCAAAGTGATGTGGTGTGAGAATGGTTGGAACTGCTGGCTTTGAGGCGGTAGGAAGATACTGAGAGCCAAGGAATGTTGATGGCCTCTAGAACCTGGAACAGCCTGGAGCCTACAGAAGGCACACAGTCCTGTCAAAACCTTGGTTTTAACCTGATTAAGAGTATTTCCAGATTTCTTATCTCTAGAACTGTAAGATAATACATTTATGTTGTTATAAACATCCAGGTGTGTGGTAATTTGTTATAGCAGCAATTGGAAACTAATACACTCCCCTTCCTTCAATTGTTCAGGCTGTGTCCATCCATGTGCTACCTTTCCAGATGCTATTCAATCCTCCCTTCCTCTGAAGTGCTCCTTTCCCACACTTCCCCAATGTGTCACTGCTTGATTATAACCATGTTCATAATTAGCCTGTATTACAGTCATGTAAAACTATGCCTGTGTTGTCTGCCCTTCCAGATGCTACATTCCTGAAGGAAAGAGTCATAGCTTACTCCTGTTAATTTTCCCACTGAGCCCTATACATGCTTTCTTCTTACTAGGGGCTAAAAGTTCTCTGGATCAATACACCTGCTCTATTACTGGGTCTTACTGGATGACTTGGGATACATGGAAATATGAGGGGTGGGGGAGAGGGAGAGAGAGAGAGAATGAATGAATGTCAAAGAGTTCTTAGGAAAAAATGAAATTAAAGTACAAGTTTACTTTGGTGCAAAAAGATTCTGAAATCCATAGGTAACTTTTCCATAAACATTTTGAAGCCCCACTGAATATAAAAACAGAATTTCCGAGGTCTATGCCAATCAGTGTGATCATCATGAAGGGAAACCCCAAGTAAGTGTCAGCATATACAACTCTGCCTCACTTGCCTCATCCACTGTCTTGTAGTTATTCTAGCCCAGAGTTTTCACTTCACCCAGACGAGGGTCTTCAGGAGAGGATGCCAGAGGGAGGATGTGAATGTGGAGAAGCGTGTGTGCATGCATGAGTGTGCACACGTTATGTAGGTAAAGCAAGGAAGTGGGTTTCTGGAGGGCAGAGCAATAGGTACTTTAACCCTTGGAAGAAAATCAGCCTCGGCAGCCCGCACTCATTTCTGAGTCCCCACTGAAGTGCAGGCGACCCTCTGGCACATTCATGCAAAGGGCAAGCAGCAACATGAGAAAGCTAGAACAATCTTTTCCTGCAGACTTATTAGAAGAGAAATAATCTACTTAAAGGGGGAAAACTGTGTTGCATTGTAATCATCCTTCTAATGAGTCTATTTCTCCCTCTCTAAATATGCAAATCGTATTTAATTCAGTTATTATTTTCAACTTCTCTCTTACCAGCAGATAGCTTTGAAGCCAATTAAAATCTTTCTGTTGACAACTAGAGTCGTAGTTAAGCTTTGCTGAAACAAAAACTTATTTTCCCCCCAAAAAAGAAAGACCAAAATAAGGAAAGGTATTAGCTACAATGCCATGTAAAATAATGAGATGACTCCTCTGGAATCAATCCATCAGACCCTCTTGATCCCCTACTTCATAGGTGAGGGGCTGGGAGCAGTGAGGTTTGCTCAGGGCTGGGGAGCCCATGGGGAACAGAAGCAGGAAGTCAGTGTCCCCTCCTTGTGTGGAGGTCCTTGTCCAACACAGGCTGAGACATCTCAGAGGGAGGAGGAGAAGTTTTACTCCACCAGAAAAGGTAAAAACCCCTTTTTGGTTCATAAGGTTCTGGAGAGCATATAACATATACAATTAATACATGTATATATATTTTTCTGATAACATAATTCTCAGAGAATGGATTTATCCAACAAGCCTCTGTAGATACATATAATGATGAGAGTGAAGCTATAGTATGTTACCTGGTTTGGCGGTTTGATGACATGAATTCAGGACTATCTCCTAAAACCAGAATTACAAAATACCCGAGTAAAAGGCAGAACTGAGTAAGGTCTCCCCTCTGCGATATTCTGTAACCCTACCCAGACGAGATGGTCCTGGGTTTGCATCCTCAGGCCTCCCTCTACACACCAGGCACATGTCTGCATGCCTGTGATCTGGGCTGGCTAAAGATGGGAATGGATTGTGGTGGAAAGACCATGTTGGGAGTCCTGTCTGTCTTTCCTTTCATGGAAAAAAAAAAAGAAAGAAAATTTTCTCCCTATAAAACATAATAGCTGGAAATAGGAGTATGAAGTGGATGGGGTCTCTGTCTACCTTTTTGGGGTGATAGGGCATGGTAACCTTTTTATTTATTTATTTTTAATTTGCCAGAGGGCATATGCACTTGTTGCAGAGAGAGACAGAGAGACAGAGAGACAGAGCAGGTGAGTGAGCATTAGTCCAAGAAAGTACTCTCCCAGGGCTTACTCACTCCACAGTCCTTTCTCACCATGTCCATCCTTTCAGAATTTTGGAGACACACACACACACACACACACACACACACGCCTAGCATGGTTTTCAAGCCACCAGGTCTGGAAGTGAACCACAGAGTTAGCCATAGGATCTGGCCATCTTAACTACCAGGCTACCAGCTGGCCTGGGGTAATCTTTTTTCTTCTACTGCATGAGCATGGTGTTGGGTCAAAGTTTCAATGTTCCTGATGAGGCTGGAGCTGAGAGAGTCTAAGAAAAATCCACAGTAGGCTTGGGGGACACATGGACAGTGGGAAGGACTGTGCCCCACATCTCCTGAGGCCCACACCAGGTGGATACGATTCTGGGCCTCTGAAGGGCCCCACAAGGCCCCCTCGCCCCTCATTCAGTCCCCAGACATGGAGCTGGGTCAGGGGTGGGTGTGGCCCAGCAAGACATGTGGTGATCTCTTCAAGTGTCTCAGGGATGCGTGAGACCAGAGTGGAGTGGGGAAAGGTGGAAACAGGGCCTTTTAGTAAACCTACCTGCAGGCCCCTCTCTGTGACTAAGCCAAATCTAGGGTGCAGGAAGGTAGGGGGGAAAGTGGAGGAGGAGAATGCCCAGTGAGAAGATGCACACCAGTCTGTTCCTGCTCAGACTGGCAGGGATCAGGGAGAGGATGAAAGCTCCCAGGAACTGATCTGAGACACAGCTTTCCCCTCCCCCTGCCCCACCCTACAGACAGCCCAGAGGGTCACAACGGCAGCTGGAACCAGGGTTTCAAATAAAAAGTGTGACTCCTGCCTAACAGATAAAAATGAAGCACACTCCTTTTTAAGTTGGTCACGACAGCTGGTGCCAAGCACGCTGTGGGTACTGCAGGATCCCATTAAAACCCTAATGAAAACCAGGAGCTGAGCAGCCCTCTGGGGAAGCCCTATAAACGTGCTCGAGACGTGTCATTTCAACCCGACTGGCTGAACTTCTCAATGGAACTCTCCAGTGAGCAATGACGCATCTTAGGCGGCAAATGATCCCACTGCCAGTGAGGTGACTTGGCGTCTCAAATCCGAGCTGCCCTATAAGAGGGAAAATGCCAGAGCAGTCTCCAGAGCAGGTGCCAGTAAATGAGCAATCAAGCCCGCCCAATTTCCTGCTCAGGTGAACCATCCTGTGGGCTCAAGGGCCTGGCTCTTTTTCTCCTTTTATTTTCTACGCCGAGATACCAAACCTCAAAAAAGACCTTCAGAAAGTCTCCCAGGGAGCTCCCCAATCAAATCAAGTCAAATGCGGCATGAAGGAACCTTTGCGGGCGAGCGGTCACACGGAGGCGAGGGCCCCATTACCAGCTACCGGCGTGTCCATGCCCCTCGTGAGTCAAGGCAGAGAGCATCATAAATTGCACCAGCTCAGCTGCTGCTGGGGAGGAAATGCACCGCCAAGCCCGAGCTGTGAAACCCCAGCACTATACCCGCGGCGGTGCTGAAGAGCTGCGACCCACCTCGCAGTTTCTTCTGCCAATTCATCTCATTGAAGAGGTCTTCGGACCGCAGGAAGAAGTCGTTGATTTTGCTACCTTGCTCATCCCTCTCTGTAGTGTAGTAGATGCGCAGTTTAGACTCCTTGGTTAGGAATTCACATATGCTGGGCACCGGGAAGACGATCTGTTCCATCGTTCGGTCTAGTCTGACGATCTAAGGAGAAAAAATGGATGACGTTCAAAGGTCTTCTTTGAATTTTTTTACCAGGACAACGTGCTGGTGCTGCTGGGCTTGGCATTCATGGCTGGATAGAATTCCAGGCTCTCCATTGTCTAAGAGCAGACCTGACTGTGTGTCTCTCAGACTTACGTCAAAAACCAGTTCTAGTAAACCTACAAGTGTATGTTTCTAACCTTAGTCCCATTCGTCTTCATGTGACCAGTTCTTATTGGGAGCAGTTTACACTGCGTTTTGTGAAGACATTCAGATCGGGCTCTCTGTCCAAGAGAAGGGTCTGTGATGATGGGATGGTTCTGTACTTGCCCTGTCCAAAAGGGCAGCTGCTTGTCACCTGGGGCAATGCACTGAGCCCTAGCACATGTGGCTACTGAGGGACAGAATATTTCATTTTAATTTACATAACCACATGTGGCTAGGCGGCCGTACTGGACAGTACAGTGCCAGGCAGTGGAGCAACATAACCTAGAATTCCTTTTCAGATATCAAAAGTGGGTTATTTTTCCTAGACAGGAACTTTAGGAAGAGGTCTTTGGATTATATACAGTAGCACTAACCTACTACCTCTTATTTGCCAGGATATCTAAAATGTACAACGCGTGAACCAATGTGCATTGAACTCTGGGACAGCACTCGCTGCTCTTTAACTTCTCTGGCCCTAGGGGTGGACACCTTACAGCATTCCTCCATGCCCTTCCTAGCTGAGCTCAATCCCAAGAGAAGAGGTAGTGTGGTCTAGATTGTTCAAATTCTAGGACATTGCACTGAGTCACAGTCCTGGGGGGTAGAGATTTCAAAAGAGCTACAAGTTGCACTACAGTAGAAGCACGGCCTCCCTTTATTCTTCCTCCCCAGAGAGCCAAGAGAAGTCAGGTGAAGCCTGGGCCCACGCCCTTGACAAGAAGAGCTGGCTCTCCGTCTGTCAGCACCTTTGTTCCCTGAGGCAGCAAGAGAGGTGACTCAGGTCAGGTGGTAGTGGGAACTTCTCTCAGAGGCCAGACTGGTTCCCGCAGACCTGCTCTGCAAGTTCTGAGGGATGTGGTCTTCACACAGTGGGGACCAGCTCTGGCTGGAGACCGGATTTTGGGAGGCTTAGTCATCGCTGATCCTGGCTATCCTCTGACCTCACTGAACTGTAAGTGTGGTGTGGGGGCTAGGAACTGGACTCCTCCCCAGGGGACTCTGTGAACACAGGCTTGGAAACCAACTCTGCTGTTACCTCCTCTCAAGAGCCTCCCTTGCTTCACAGTTTTGTGGGCCCTCAACCTGTCTTTCCTTTCGCTGAAGGAATATGAGCAAAGATGTGTGTTTGGGTGCAGGTGGGAAAGCAGGACTCGACGAGGAGGCCTTCTGGTGAGAAGGGAACTGAGGGCTACTCTATTACTGTTTGGCACTTCATCGTAGAGTCCAGTCTCATCTCTCTTGGTTTGTTAGGCTGGGTTGTAAAAGAGTGTTTCCTTGCTTTGCACAGATAACTCCCTAGGGCAGGACCTAAGAACTAGGGACAGTGAGCCTGGTCATCTCATTCCATCATTTAAGATCCAGTTGTATCTCGTTAGAAGTGGGAGGCAGAAGTGTGCATTCCAGTTCTTCTCCCACTTCCAATGGGGCAAGTGACTCTGCTCACACCTCTTAACCTGACCAAGCCTCGCCAGTGACTCAAGGAGCTCAATGAGATGATCTCCCAAGTTCCATCCCCCTCTGATGGTCTATATTACAAACACCTGCAGTTTGTCTTTTAAGGGCTCTGGAGGACAGAGTTGGCCCTTTGGCCAAGCCTCTAGGCATTAAGAGTAATACATCAAGAATATTTGCTCACATACATTGGCGTGGTTGACTAATGAGGGAAAAGATGCATTTGGTTAAGACAGTCCAGAAAGCTGAGACACCGGGTAGGGACACATTCCTTAAAGTCTCTATCTTGAACATCTCACTTTGCCCAAAGGAATCTGTTATTCCTTCAAAATCTTTGTTCCGGCACTGATACCGAATTTGTGCTTTTCCTTCTCAGTAAAGTCAGGCACGTCACACCTAACTGCCTGGAGCCAGAAGTCTGTGTTCTCTGGAACACTGGGAGACAATGTGGGGAACATGAAACGTACCCACAGGCTCTGGGGTTAGTCAGACAGGGACTAAAATCCCAGCTCTGCCAATGACTGGACAAATGACACAACCTCTTACTTAGACTCTTCATTTAGACTTAGTCTACCTGCAGAATAGCGATGCTACCATTTAGTTCACAGGGGGAGTAGCCAGCTGTTTTGTCCTGCTTTGTTTAAATGCAGAGCTGGCCTGAACACTCCCCTGGGCACTCTCTGACAGTTCCCCATGGTGTTGAAGAAGATCAGGTTCATACACCCCGGGATGCCTGACGGGTCCTGCAGGACCTGAGCCGCTGCCTTTCCTCTCTAATCCTGTCTGCTCTCCTGCTGGCTCACGGAACTGCATCCTTTTGGCCTTGATCCAGCCTTCTCCCTGACACCTAGAATGTCCCCACCTCCAGGTTTTTAGATGCTATTTTTCCTGCATGTGAAAAACCTCTTCCCTCTAGGCTCTGCCTGCTTCATTCCTACGTTATGTTCTGTGCTTAGATGCAGCTTCTTCAGAACAGGCCTCTTAGCTCCACCACCCATGGCAAGTCCCTCCACCGACCTTTACTGAATGCCTTCCACTTGGCCTCACGGCTCTGCCAGATTCATCAGGAATGAGATTACTTGTGTGGATCTGTTCAGTGTCTACCTCCCCCAGACCTCAAACAACATCCACAACTGTCCTGACCATCATTGGGTATTCAACACATGCTGTAGGACCTGGTAGACAGTAGGTGCTCCCAACATTTTGAATGCCCACATCAGTGAATGCATGCCAGTCCTGGCATAGGGCACAGTGCACCGGAGGCCTTAGTGTAGTCCTGTGCCCGAGGATGCTCTTTTACCTCTATCTGTGCCGTGTGCTTGGCATAAAACTCCAGCGCTTCATCCCCGTCCACTTGGCCGCCAGGTTTCAGCATGGTCTGAAGTTCTTTGTTATGCCGAGCCAGCTGGAACACAGCACAGAAATTCACAGGGTCGGTGTCTCTTTGCAATAGGGGCACATAAGCTCCTTTCTAATCTGGGTGCAGAACACTGCCTAACAACCAGCAGCAAGCTGAAGAGCAAAGGGGCCAGGAGGCCTGCTTCATTCCATCAAGGTGCGCTCTGCACTGGGGCTATTTCGGGAGCTTGGTAGAAAAGCATTTCAAGTTCATGCCCATCCCCACTTTCCTTGATTTCTTTCTTTTCTTTTATCCTTTCCTTATTTGTCAGAGGGTGTATACACTTGTCAGAGAAAAGGAGAGGGAGAAAGAACCCCCAGGGGGCACGGCCACACTGTAATCCTTTGTCTTCCCAATCTCCACCCTGTCAGGATTTGGAGCATGCATGCACACATGCCCAGTGTGTTTCTCCAGCTGCCGGGGATTTGAAATGCACAGTTGGCCATGTGGGATCTGGCTCTTCCAACCACCAGGCCAGGGAGCCAGCCCTTTCTGTTTTCTTTAGCTAGATGGTAGAGACCGGGCTTCTGTACAGCCCTTGGAACCTCTATTCAGAATGTATGGAAACCCTCTGAGTGCCAGCTGCTGGCTGGGGAGGAGATGGGGCAGAGATGATTTGAAATTCCTCAGGAGCGTGCTATAACAGAGACCACCAGCCTCAGGCCCCATGGCACCATTGTTACTGGCTCCTGTCCCAGAGTTTAAAGAGGTTGAAGGACAGGAAATACAAGCCTTTAGCAGGGTGACAGCCTGTCATTGCATCAGAAAGCTCAAGGCACAGCGACTTCCAGAAAAGAGGAAGTACCTTCCAAAACTTAGGCACTTGGGAAAAGAATTACGAAATCGGGTGTTCTGGTGCCAGGGCATAAAGTAGTACCGTGGCCCTAGAGGGCCAATGAAAGGCAGTCTTAATGACAAGTTCCCACGGATTTCCAACAGCAATGGGCAAGGAAGCTGAAGTTTCTTTAGACTGTTAAAGACAGACCTGCCGATACTTATCAAAGCCTAAAACCCCTATCAGATGTCTCCAAAGTCATAACCATCTCAGTGTCACTGCTCAGGGGTAAATGCTTTTTTAAAGAAATGTGGGGATTTCCAAGGACATGACCCAACCAGAGGAGAGAGATGGAAAAGGCCTGGGATTAGCACATGGGGTCAGGCTGCCGAATATACCTGGGAGCCACATTCTTCCGAGTACAATCAGCCCTAGGCCAGTGCCTTAAAGGACAGCAAGTCTAAGGGCATGTCCAGCTTGGCATCCTGGCACTGCAGGGAGCTGGGGTCCTGCAGGGGTGTGGGAGAGGTTGCATACCTGGTGAGCTAATATATAAATGTTGTGTCCCACGTTCCTGGGGGAGGCAGCTCCATCCTCGCCGTTTTCTCCATCCTCAAATTCCACTTCGCCTTGCATGTAGGCTTTCTTGATCACTTCCACCTGCCAAAAGGGCCATGTGAACAAAACTCCTGCTTCACAGAGACCCACACAGGACTGGCGTGTCTAACACCACAACAGCTGTCACCCTCTCTGGGGCAGACACTGCTCACCCAGTTTGGCGCTTTCCTGTCAGGCTTAGACACAGCCTCAGCATCCTTCTCAACACTGTCCCAGGCCAGCAATCCCACTCGAGCTCCACTAACATGAAAATGAACCTCACTGCTTTACTTAGGCCAAGAGGCACTCTGTGGTGGTGTTGTGCTCTTTACTTTAGAAGGGGAAGATGCCTGCAAAAGTGCCTTGACATGATAAAATAAGATACTAATGTAGGCGACATGCCAGACTTGTCCTGTCTTTACTATTCCTCGTCAGCTCTCTCTACTCCGAAACCCATTAGCAGGTGGCGTGGTGACTGTGTGCTGGACTCCCACATGGCTGACCGTGGTTCAACTCCTGGACCTAGGCTTGCTTTCTCACCTTCCCTCTCTCTCAGTGAGTGCATATGCCTTATAGTAAATTTAAAACTAATAATGATCATTGTAATAATGATAATACATTAAATTAAAACAACAACAAAAAAAGAAACTCATTAGCCTTTGGGAACAGCTGGTGAAACTACTGGCTTGTCAGAAAAGTCATGACGTATATTTTCTATGAAAAAGTGCGTCATGACTTTTCTGACAACGCAGTATTTTCTGAATCCCAAAATTTCCCTGCCCACCCCCCACCACCTATGTCATGTGAAAATAACAGCATGAATTAGCAACATCTACCAAGCACCGTCTATGTGCCAAGCACTGTGCTTAGAATTTCAACCTTCTTCAAAAAATCTTAGTGCTCAAAACATTTTATGAGGTCTCGGTGATTCTCAGTTTTTAATGGATGAGGAAACAGATTCAGAGATAAAAGGACATTCCTGTAGTCACAGCGAGTGAGCTGGCATTTGAACTTGGCCCTGTTACCTTCGCAGCTGCATGGCTCTGGCTGAGGACCTGAGCACTGGGCTTGTCTTGTGCTGACAGCACATTTCTCAGAGCGTTTCTGGGCCTGACTTACTGCTCCCATGGGTCTCAGCTACCTGCCAACAGGAACACCTGGGTCCCTCCCCTAGTGTCCAGTACAATGCCCCAGATGGAGCAGAGCCTGGCCAATGTTTATCATATGCACACATCATCCCAAGAATCAAATACCTTCTATCCAAAGGTATAATCATTAATCACTTTCTTGGATGACTCAGAAGGTACCCTAGCAGTGCCACGAGGCCATCGACCCGAACACTGTGCATTATTAACACCAACTTACGGAAGGCCATGCGCTCCTGTGCTGACACCTGCTCAGGCTCTAGAAACGACTTTCAAGAGCCGTATTCTCTGAGCTTGTTTTCCCGCCAGTTCTAACACCCAATGGAACAGACAAAATGTGGCCCAGAACACGGGCCGGAATGTATATGTGCACATACACACCTATGCCTGTGCTCTGGACATTAGACTGCCCTGCTTTTTCGATTCTTGCAGCTGTGTTTATTTCAGAAAGCCTTTGACTCTCCCCACAAGCCAGGGTGATACGCTCCAGCCACAAGGGGGCAACCCAGGAGCCGGTGGCAACTGCAGGGCTGGAGAAGGATGGTTCTCTCACTCAAGGGGGGCAATAGAGTGGGACATGTTCTTGATTCATGGGAACTGGAATGGGGGTCCCCGCAGAGGCATTCGCCCCTCCTCAGGGGTGATAAACCCTGGCCTCACCAGGCTACCTGATTTCGTAGTAGTTATGTAAACTCAGGGAGGACTTGCACCTCAGGCTGCACTCACTCCCGACCTCAGAGATCAAAGGCCTGGGCTCCCTGCTAACTCTCTTTAAAGGCAGACATTAAGGGACTTTAACCTGGCCCCAAGTGCACATTCAGGTCACCAGGAGGCAGAAACATTTTAGTGCCCTCATTTAAATCTGTCAGTTATAGTTTATTTGCATGAGGGAAAAGTCTAAACAGGGAGTTCTGTCCTCAACTCATGTCACTGTCTCTGGTAGCTGTCACAGCTTGCAGCACAAACTCCCAACCTGGAAGTCACAGCCAATCGTGAATATCACCCCTCACAAATAAACTAGATCCAATTTTTTTTTTTTTTAAAGCAAACACACACACTGGCATCCAAAAAACACTCTTCTGTTGCCCAGACTGCTCATACTTAGAAGAGATGTGAATTCTTCAGCACTGGACAAAGATAAGGCTGAATAAACAAACAACAATAAAAAACAAAAAAAAAAACAAAAAAAAATACAAACAGCTATGAATGAAGAAGAAAAGAATTTTCAATGCACTAAAGGTGAGTCAAGCCCTGAGCACTGTGCTCAGAGCCTGACATGAACCTTCTTATCTATCTTCAAAACAACCCTTAGGATTAGGTAATATTATCTTCGTTTCAAGGATCAGGAAAGTGCAGTTACGAGGTCAAGTGACTGCTCAAGGTCACAGAGCAACAAGGCAGAACTATGTTCTTGAACTCAGATCTGCCGGGCTCCCTGAGCACACTGTACCTACCCCCCCCCCCCGGGGAAAACATGGGAAAAAGGCCTTTGAAGAATTTTCAATGCACTAAAGGTGAGTCAAGCCCTGAGCACTGTGCTCAGAGCCTGACATGAACCTTCTTATCTATCTTCAAAACAACCCTTAGGATTAGGTAATATTATCTTCGTTTCAAGGATCAGGAAAGTGCAGTTACGAGGTCAAGTGACTGCTCAAGGTCACAGAGCAACAAGGCAGAACTATGTTCTTGAACTCAGATCTGCCGGGCTCCCTGAGCACACTGTACCTACCCCCCCCCCCGAGGGAAAACATGGGAAGAAGGCTTTTGTATGTGATTTGCACAGAAGGCAGAGGAAAAACACCTCATGATCAAAGCAATACTTCCTTCTCCAACCATGCAGAGGCCTGAGCTAAATGGTCTCCTTATCCTTCTGATTTGGGAGTTGTGGAGAAAGCTCAAAGAAGCAGACCCCTTTGCTCTGCCCTTGCACTGCCCGATGCTCCTGGGAGCCATGGTCAGGCTGTCAGTCACCGACTTACCAGTTCCTTGGGCCTCATGTTATAAAGTATCCTCTCGGCGTTCTCACTGTCGTGTCTGCTTTCCATGATGGCCAGGAGCAACTTGGAAGCATTGTTCTAATGGAGAGACAAAGGGAGAGCGGATGTGGAGGAGTCGAATGCATGTGAGCACATTCCTACAGGGGCTGCATCCTGACTACCAGGCGGGCAGCCCATCCCGGAGGCAGCCATGGGTCACGTTCATCAAAACCACCTGTACCAGGCAGAGAATGTGCCTCTGCAGACCCTGCAAACATGTGTGCAGAGTCTGATTTGGGGCCAAGAGGCACATACATGTTCAGGAAGGAGCATTATGCCCCTCACGTTACCTGGTACAAGTCCTTGCAGAAACTGGCAATGTAAACATGGGTGCTTGGGGGGACGCTGTCACCCTCATGGTGACAGTGGCCAGGAAGAACCTACTGTAGGTGTGGTTACAACAAACACTGTTACTTGGCCTTGCAGGCTAGAGAAAGCAGGCAATTAAGGCAGTGCCTCCCCATCTTAAGCTATTTCTACCAGCTCTCAGAAACCCTGCTGTTATGATGTGAGACACCAGCTCCCAAAGTGTGGGAGCGTGGCATGCTTGCTGAGCCATAATCCCCCACTGCATTACACGTGATCATGTGCCCACACCCTGCGCTTCTAAGCCTGACCTTGTTGTAGGTCCTGAACATACGATAATTTAAATGCTTCCTAGGGTTCAGGACTTGAAAGTCGCTGTCATTTTGAATGGAAAATGGGCGTACGGATGCTAATGTCTCTTCCCCAAGCATAGGTCACACGGTGCACTCAGGTTGCTGTTACCAAATGGAGGATTTTTCAGCATCAGGACAGAAATATCTCGAATAATCCACTGATTCCTGGATTAGTTGAAGAAAGTCTCTGAAATGCAGTAGCCTATGAAATTTGCTATTTGTTTCAGACTTTATGTACTTTCTGATAAATGGTAATTGGGTACAGGGGTTTGAATGGTGTTCAAGTTGATTCCAAAACCAAATTTGTCAAAACAGTTAAAAAAAAAAAAAAAAAAGTAAAAGGGCTAGCCCGGTAGCCTACTTGTTAAGAGAGCCAGATGCCGGGTTGTGTGCCCAAAATGGAAAACCCAAGAGTAGGGATCATAGCAAGACCAGGTCCCACCGAGGGACACACCCCTGCCCACCAGAGCGCATGTGCTCTCTGGCAATTAAAACAAAAACAAACACTGATTTAAACCATGCACCAAATTCTTGGTTCTAAATATTACAGGAAAAATAAAAAAATAACTGCAGTTCCCATGGGCTTCAGTGTTCCCGTTTTCCCTAACGACCTTTCCTTCTTACGATACCTTTTATTCAATAAATACGTATCAACTTTTCGGCAAACCCTGCAGTTCCAGCTCTTTCCTGACAATGATAAAATGCTCGCTGAGTCCAAGACAGAGAGCAGATCTCAACACGCCCGACACGGAGCAGTTCAAAAGGAAATGTGCTCCGCGAGGCAGACGCATTTCGAAATATACGTTAGAAACACGGATGGGTGGCAAGGTCAATTCTCAGAAGTGACCCTTGGGATTCTTAGAGAACCTTTGAATCCCTAAACAGAGGACAGAGGCTTTGGGGTACACTTGAGAAATCAACGTCAGCAATGGTGTGTCGGCTTCTCAAACGTCCAAGAGGTCAGCTTATAAACCTGGCAGCTTGAGGGCCCTGGAGTCACTAGCTGTACTCCATAAAACCATTTTAGTATTATGTGGGGTCAGAATGTCAGGGGTGTGTGTACATCAGTTATGTGGGGCTCGCCATTTGTACACATCCAGAGAAGCTCGCCAACAGGCCTGCAGGCACATTCCCGGTAAGTATAATCTTCCTCATCTTAAACCAACAATATTCACCTTCTGTGAAATTAATGACAGAATAGAAAAAGGTGTTCCTCGCCTAAAATAAAATATTTTGGGGGGGGTTTTACTTAGGCTTAGTTATATTATTCTTCAACTAGTTCTTCTTCCTCAAAGTGGGGAGGGGGGAATCGGGACACAGAGAAGGAATGGAGGCCCGGTTTCTTTGTCTGCGGCTTTCTGAACCAGGGCGTTTAGTTCTGGGATGGTGTCTGAATTCACTTCTCAGCTGTGAGTGATCAGTCCCCATTCCATGTGACCGAGCAGCTGAAAAGCTGCTATCCTGTCATAAGACCCTTATTTGGAGAGGAAAGACGGAAGTTCTGGATTTCCCTCAGAACTTGCAACGTGCAGCGTGCATTTCGTTTACAAGACCTGCCTTGAATAGTGTTTCACAACACTGTCTGTATCATATGCTGAGGCAATACACCAAAGGGGCTGCTTCTAAACAGACTGTCTTTTGCTTTCAGTGCCGACTTGCCTTCAGTTCCAACACGAGGTCCATCCTCTTCTTTCCCAAGGGGTTGATGTCATTGAGGATCAGGGCTGTGATGATGTCGATGCCATTGGACTCATGGGTGGCGATGCAGTTCTGAGAAAACAGACACACACAGACGTTGACACCAACGCGGGTCATAAATCAGACGTCAAAGGCCAACAGGCTCAACTGCTATTTCAACACAATGCTTGCCACTCCCAGTAAGTGTCTCGAGAGGAGGGCTGCAAATTTTCCGTGAGAAAGTGGCAAAAATAAAAGACAGATGAACATCTCTAGTTTCAGAATTAACAGTAAACAGCAGGAAAGTCCCCATGCACTGCAACCAATAAATTGGTTGTGTCTAATCCGAACAGCACAGTGTAGTAGGCTTTTGTTCTGAAGGGAAAAAATGGGGTATGACTGATTCCAGGTCCTGAACCCTTTTTCCCCTTAAAGGTGTGTTCCGTTCTCTCTATATCATTCGTTGTTTTGTATTTTGGGTTCTGGCTGAAAGCTCAAGCTTGGAAAGCAAGTTTCCTGTCTAATTCACACAATATCAAAATTAATCATCTCCCTCCAGGTCAGATCCCCATTTGCAGCACAAGCCTGCCTGTTCCTTTTGAGAGGTCTCCATGTGGAGTTAGAAGGGCATTCACTTAGGTGCTGAATAAAAGCCTTTCCCCAAGCCTGTTGTGTTTTTTTGTTGTTGTTCCCTTTCGTTTTAACGCGGACGATACCATTTGTCTCATTGTGGAATCCGGAGAGGAAAGTGGGTCTGACAAAATGCTTTACTCACATTCTTAGACAGCTAAGACCAGGTTTTTGATAGACCATGAGTTCCTTCCCATGAACTGTTCTCTCGGAGTGAAGTCTTGGCTCCCTAAGTGACACAGATTCTCACAGCTCCCTGGCCCTGGGTTTAGAATTGGCCCTCTCGAGTCTCACTCTACCATCTGCAGCCCAGAAGGAGCTATCATCTGGAGTTAAAATAAAATCATCCTGAGGCCAGAGGTGGCAGAATGGCTAAGGTGCTGAACTCCCACATGGTTATGGTTCAAGTCCTGGACCTGGAGTCTCGAAATTCATACTGGGTACTTGTGTGCCCGAAATCCCAAGAGAAGAATGGAGGACAAGGAATTGTGGTGTGCCCATCCCTCATGGGGAAGGATGTTTTTTCGCTCTCTGTCTCTCTCTCTTTGGCAAGTGCATGCACCTTATATCAAAAATCACTTAAAAACAAAACAAAATATACTTATCCTAGCACCAAAGCAGAAACTCACAAAATCCTCAAGATATTTTATATAAACAGGATGAGGTTATACTCCAAAAAAATAAACTTTTTGGAAGGCTAAAGTCAGACCAAGTCGTCTTTCTTTTTCCTTGAATGTCCACAATGTTAAAATCTCAACTATGAATGGTCTCCTATTACCATCATGCTGTCTCATATGTAGCAAGATTTTTTACATTCCCTTCAAAGAGCTTCTTAATCTTCCCTAGTATTTAAAACAGATCCCAATTTTCTTATTCTAATAGGAGCCTCTCATTACTACAGAGCCCCAGAAATCAACTTGGACATTCAAACCTAATCGAACCATAGTAAGTCAAGTAAAGAGACCCAGCACCACTTTTCCAATGCCCATCATAGGTGAAGTTCTGCAGTACAATCAAGCACTGTGAGTGGGTACTGCTTGAGTGCTGGAAAAAGATCTCCGGTCCTACTGACTCTCCAGACCAACATATACATGCTATGTGACTTCTGCACTGGTCTTTGTCTGCATTGAAAAGGTATCAACTTTCTTTTTTCTTTCTTTTATTTTCCATCCCAAAATACAAGTGGAATTACCTGGTTCTCATGGCAAGGCCCTTGACAGTATTCGGTGAGACTTTCCAGGGTTTGGTTGATAAGTGCTACGTTCTTTTCGTTTATGTACAGTCCGAGAAGACCAAGGCCTCCGGTTGTGCTTCCACAAATACAGTCCAGAAACTGCAGCGTCTCACATACCAAATTGTAGTTGGTCTTGTTATTTTGGCAACGGAGGAAGTTCTGGAAATGGGGAGTCCCCAGGTTGGGGGAGCGAAGGCAGAGAGAAGAGGGAAAAGGTTATTTACCCAGCATTTTGATCCTGAGAGGCTGGATAGGTCAGAAAACATGCAGAGATGCAACATGAAACAGGAGAGTCTGCATGGCCTCCCCGAGGGCTGCCCTCAGCCTTGGTCTATGGCAGTGGCTGCCAACAGTGGCTTGCTCTCCAAGGGGTCCGTAGATAGGATATAGTGGAGGAGGGCTCCACTTTGAGGGCCCATTTAGGACTCCTTTATTCCTCTGAGTTCTCATGTCTCCATTCCCTTCCTGGCCCTCTTCCCCACTCCCACTCACTCCGATACACTAGGCAATACGTTCAGATGCCATCTGACATTCCCAAGTGCAGTGTGTGTTTAAAGATGGTGGTGTGGTCTGGGTGCTGAATGCCCAGAGCCTGGCACTAAGGATGGTTCACCACAAAATGAGATGTGATAGGCTACTTAAAGTCCAGTGCCACAGAGGGAGCATGGATGATCTTGTTTGACCATTTTCTTTTTATTTATTTATCTTTTCTGTGGAATGATCATATCAAGCTTAATGGGCATGTCCATCACCTTAAATATTTATTACTTTGGGATGAAAACACCACTGTGATGAAACGACCATTTCCATGACTAAGGTACATGCATGTGGACTTAGGTGCACTGCTACCAAGAGACTTCAGAGCAAGACACTTCCTCAATGAAATAAACACTCAACTGCCTCACAAAGCAGTGTTTGCATGAGAAAAGATCATCAGAGACTCTAGTAATTTTTTTATTTTCTGAGAGATTTTTGCTATAGGCCGCATGCGCTTGCCAGAAAGAGACAAACAGAAAGACAGAAAGTGAGAAATAACCCCTTGGAGGGATGGCCACGCTGCAATCCCTTCTCCTCCATTCTCCTCTCGAGATCTTGGGCTTCCACGCATAACACGCCTGGCATGAGTTTAAGCCACTGGGTCCGGGACTCAAACCATGGTCGACTACATGGGAGTCCAGCGACATAGTCATTACGCTAACTGGTAGTCCCGTAACTTGTTCTTATAAATAAAGAGAGCAAAAACTATCAGTTTTCCTCTCAGTTTTAAAAGTGATATATATTTACTGTAGAAAATAGGTAAGACAAAGATATAACTGAGAGATAAAATGATATAATCTCTGACCTAGCAAACTCACTTTTGTGAAATATTCACTTCTCTTTATGCTGTATTAGTTGCTCGCTACAACACTGTGGATAACAGCAAAGAACTAGAAATAATTCCCCATCAAATGGGAAGAAGTCACACATTATAGTATACCAATGCCATATAAATACATATAGAAGGATACAGCCTAAACCATTAACATTTCTTGATGGAAAGAAGAGAGGCAACTCTCAACTATTTCTTCTCATTTCACGTTTTATAAAAGGAATTATATTTATGTATTCCTTGTCTCATTAAAACACTTGTAAATGCACAGACGAATAGCAAATTTAATGTTTAACACCAAACTAACCACCCCCTCCAATCTAACCTATTCTAAGTCTGTTTTGGTCAATAACAGAAGCAAGTCCTGGATGTTCAGGTCCAGGTGGGAGGTGGAGGAAGGACAAGTAATTGGGGATCATGTAAGGTGACTATTTTTCTAAGGGCATAGGAAGCCAGAAGAGGAGTTCATAGCCCTTTCTACCGGGCCCCAGCTCCGGAAGGAAGATACCACCTGTTTGTGGAGGTGACTGGGGCCCTCACCATGCGAGGGTGAATGGAGAAGGCCTGGCTGTTCAAGACTAAAATTCGCAGGACAGCTCTCAAGGCCCACCTGTGCCTCAAACTCCTATGCCACTTCTCATCTTGGCCCTTTCTGCTTGGCTATATCATTGCCCTAACCATGCCCCTCTCTGCTTGGTACCGCCCCAGGCCCTACCACACCTCTCTCTCACTGGTGGCAAGGTACCTCTAAGGACTCTTCGCAGTCTTCACTCTCTCGCCTTGGGGGTGTGTGTGGCCATGCTGGTCCCTCTGCCTGTCACCCTCTCCCAGTCTCCCCCCTGTCCGACTCCTCTTCGTTCAGGATGCAGCCCAAGGTCACTTATGAAAAGCCCTCACTGGCCCTCCAGTCCCACTCCAATGTTATCAGAACCCTCACAGCTTCACCCTCCCTGTGCTTAACAATGAGCTTCTTAAATTTTATTTATGTTTTTACATTTAATCACATAAATCTTTACAGTGTACAACGTTTCTTTCTCCAGCATGAATACCATGCATATCAAGGCAAAGACATTACTATACCCATCGACTACATGCTTTCAGAGACGTCTGCCAGTTCCCGAGGACCGTGTTGACAGCACTGGGTGCGAGGCAGCTAGCGCAGGGACTGGCAACTACCAGGTGCTTTAGAAACGCTGGTTGCAATCATCTGAGCTACACTCAATGGATGGAGGAAAGGGAACCCGGGAAGTCGTCCAGGCTAACCAGGCGCCATGTTCCTGATTCCCTATGAAGGCCAGTCGGCGGCCCTTTCTTGAAAGCCTCTCCACATCTCTCTGGTTTTTGCAATGTCTAGCTGGAATCTCCCTTCCTCTCAGACCCATTTCCTCTTGTCCCTCTGTGAAAACGAAGTCATGCCACTCACTCAGAGGCACACAGGAGCTCTTCTCAGAAATCTGAGTTTACCTTAGCACCTAACGCCCTGCTTTGTCCAACCTGAGAAACCCCATTCTTTCTGATTAAGGAAGTGAAGGCCTTCAAGTCCGCACTTATGCTGACGGCAAGAGAGAGGCTGAACGTCCTTTAACCCACGGAAAAGCCAAACCAGCTTCCTGGGAAGGTTGGAAAGCCCACATGCGCCGCTCACCAGGTGGCCCTTCCCCTCCAGCTTCTGACTCCTGTAAACAGGCTTGCTTAAGGCAGCAACGGCCTGCTGGCTAAGACAAACTCGGTGGCTTTATCTCTACCGCACATTTACCGACAGGAAAGTTAAGGTTATAAATATGACAAGAAATGCTGGGCAAAAGCCCAACAACTGTGGCTTCAAAAGGCCGGATTTCTTCTTCCTTCTCTCTGAGTTGATCTGCAGTTCTTTGTACCAGGGAGCTGGAACTCCCTGAGAGGCTGCAATCTCCCCACTCAGATCCTTGAGGACCCAGGGTTGCACCATCTGCTCTGGATCAGCCAACAGGGTGGCATGCAGAGTAGCTGAATCCCACTCAAAACCATCATTCTGAGAACTGGATTCCTGCAAACATTATTTCATTAGAGCACATCACTTCCCCAGAGAGTTTGATTCGGGGAGGGGGAGTGTGGTTTTTAAAAAAACTTTTGAGATTTTTGCTCTGGTGTGCTTGCCAGAGAGACTGAAAATGAGAAATCCCCCCCAACCCCTCATGGGGATGACACACCACAATCCCTTCTCCTCCATTCTCCTCTGGGGATTCTGGGCACACAACCCCAGTAGGAGTTTCAAGCCACCAGGTCTCGAACCACGATCGACTATGTGCGAATCCAGCGATGTAACCATTATGCCATCTGCTGGTCCCCTGGGGGTGTTTTTAAGGATGATTCTAACTTTCATCCTTGTGAACCACTGGTCCAGATCACTGGCTTTCCACCCAGGCCTGTGGAACGCTAGGGGTTCCCAGGAA
>NW_006159551.1:312036-326404 GCF_000334495.1 Tupaia belangeri chinensis | reverse complement strand
TTGAAGGTGAAGGAGGGATGGAACGCTCTAGCGCTTTCTAACTTCCATCCGAACAGAGCAGCTTTGCTCTTGTTTTACTTAGTAGAATTCTATATAAAATGTTCTTATAACTAAGGATTCTATGGGGGAAAAAGGTAAACCACTGAATTCTATCATCTTTATGGTACCTTTAGAAGACGGTCAGTGGAAAACTCACTAAAAGGAACATTTGCTGGGCGGGCGGGGGGTGGGGAAGTATTGGTTCTTAGGATATTTGTTTTAATGAGAGTTTTGCAAAGAGCTAAGTCCCGGAACTCAAAGTCTGAGGACTTCCACACAAGTAATAACAGGTGCAACCGAAGCCTTATTCTACTTGCACAGTGGAAGGAAGTGGGTGTGCTGGTGAAGGCAGGAAGGTTGAGAGAGGATGGCAGAACTGGTCCGTGAACCAGAACCAGGCTCAGGATCAGGCTCCTCGGTACTGCCCTCTGACATTCAGGGAAGGCGCCTACTCAAGCAGTCTTGTGTTTTGTTAAGCTGGCAGACATCGGCTCCTCAGAGCAGCTTTCCTCTGGACTCTGCATGCTGTATTCCAACCCCACAAAGCCCCTACAATGACACCTTGGCCACTGTGATCACACTGCATGGCAGTCTACGGTTGATGCCAGGGGCTCCTGCCCTAGGCCATCAGAGCAGGTGCTGGTGCCACCAGAGATGGGCACACAGGAGGCATTTGCCAGTATTAAGAGACATGCACAGGCAGGAGCACCATCATGGCCTACTTTCCCTTTGCAGCCTGAGGTTCGTGAGTCCAGTGACACCTGGCTAGGAAACAGTACGAGGCACTGGCCTCCATGTGGGACCTAGCAATAGGCCCTAGCATCCTGGCTCTGCATGGGCCATTCACATCCCTGTGGTGGTCTCCAAGTCACTAAAGGTGTGGCCTGGAAGGTGAATGGGGAGATGACAGAGGTCACCTCTGGACAGAGGTATGCCAGCCTATGAAACAGTAACCAGGACCTCTGGGGCACGAATACTTCATTGGGGCAGTCCCAGGCAAGCGGATCTTGGGCTGAGGCCACTCAAACCAAGCAGCACCATGGGTTCAGTTCAGCTTCCTTGGGGCTTTGTGTAAAATCCCTTCATTTTAAAATATGGGTCAACTGACAGCCTTAGACTTAGATGCTTTTTCAAAGTTCAAGCTCTTCAGACCAACGTGATGACAAATAAATTCAACCGCAGAAGGCATTTTCACTGCCTGTGTCTCCCAGTTCCATTTCAGTTTTGTATGGGAGCACCAAGTGGTCTGGCCACAGCTGATGTGCAACAGGCCATCAAGTCGCGTGGTGCAAGAAGTCAGCAACGAAAATACTTGAAGGCTGTGCTTTCCCCTTGCCAGACAGGGACTGACCTTCTTTCCTTCTTACGCTATTCTAAAACCACCACTGCCATCCTGTCTATGGTAGGAGGAAACACTCCATCCTGGAGAAGCTGTTCGCGTGCACTTTTCTCATTCATCCTTACACCATTCAGGCAAGGAGGGGTGCCTCCCCCAAGTCCCCAGATGAGCAACGAAACAATGGCCAGCACCCTGACATGCTTCTCCTGGGCCATGATGAGCCTCCACTGATGGAGGCCTATCTAGAAGAAAAAAAAGCCTATCTCTGGACTCCATTGGCCCTTCCTTAATGTCCTTTGCAGCTGGGAAACTTCGTAAGGGAAACTAATACGCCCTCTGCCTTAGCATATCATTAACAACACAAACTCTAGCATCAGAACGCCTGGGTTCAAGTCCCAGGTCTGCATTCCCTAACTGTGTCCCCCTACCTCAGTTTCCTAAAATGTAATAACAGGGACAAGCAGATGGTGTAATGGCTATGTTGCTGGACTCCCATGTAGTCGACTGCAGTTTGACCCGGACCCGGTGGCTTAAATTCACTCCGGGTGCATGTGCGTGTGTGCCCAAGATCCCAAGAGGAGAATGGAGGAGAAGGAATTGCAGTGTGGCCATCCCCCCTGGGGGGAGATTTCTCACTTTCTGTCTCTCTGTCTCTCTCTGTCTCTCTGGCGAGCACACACGCACTATAGCAAAGATCTCTCAAAAGAAAATAATAATAATATGATAATATAAACATTAGCATCCAAGATAGTCTAAATGCCCAACAAACCATGTTTGAACCAATCACGCAAGGATTTCTAGAATAATCAGCTCAACAACGATTTCTGAGCACCTGTTTGCACCTGGTCGGTAGTCGCTTCGTTCATTCAACCAGCAATGATTTAGTTAGGACCTTCTATGTACCTGATTTTGTACATCTCATATGTTTAATATACTGAACTATATTATCAACACTCCATCCTGGAGAAGCTGTTCGCGTGCACTTTTCTCATTCATCCTTACACCATTCAGGCAAGGAGGGGTGCCTCCCCCAAGTCCCCAGATGAGCAACGAAACAATGGCCAGCACCCTGACATGCTTCTCCTGGGCCATGATGAGCCTCCACTGATGGAGGCCTATCTAGAAGAAAAAAAAGCCTATCTCTGGACTCCATTGGCCCTTCCTTAATGTCCTTTGCAGCTGGGAAACTTCGTAAGGGAAACTAATACGCCCTCTGCCTTAGCATATCATTAACAACACAAACTCTAGCATCAGAACGCCTGGGTTCAAGTCCCAGGTCTGCATTCCCTAACTGTGTCCCCCTACCTCAGTTTCCTAAAATGTAATAACAGGGACAAGCAGATGGTGTAATGGCTATGTTGCTGGACTCCCATGTAGTCGACTGCAGTTTGACCCGGACCCGGTGGCTTAAATTCACTCCGGGTGCATGTGCGTGTGTGCCCAAGATCCCAAGAGGAGAATGGAGGAGAAGGAATTGCAGTGTGGCCATCCCCCCTGGGGGGAGATTTCTCACTTTCTGTCTCTCTGTCTCTCTCTGTCTCTCTGGCGAGCACACACGCACTATAGCAAAGATCTCTCAAAAGAAAATAATAATAATATGATAATATAAACATTAGCATCCAAGATAGTCTAAATGCCCAACAAACCATGTTTGAACCAATCACGCAAGGATTTCTAGAATAATCAGCTCAACAACGATTTCTGAGCACCTGTTTGCACCTGGTCGGTAGTCGCTTCGTTCATTCAACCAGCAATGATTTAGTTAGGACCTTCTATGTACCTGATTTTGTACATCTCATATGTTTAATATACTGAACTATATTATCCAAAAGTAGGTACATGGATGTCAAACAGTGGCAGACTACAAGACACACACACTCTCTTAACAAAATACAGATAGGGAGTGGGCTCCAATGCTGGCAGACACACCACGTGGCCTCTGGAGACAGTGGGGAAGATGACACACCAGCAGTAGGCCAGACTTTCATGACACAGCGCCATGCTGGAGCCCCAGCTCCGGCAACCTGGCTGAAGTGAGAGGCACTGAGCCGCCAGGGGAGGCTGTGCTGCAGCTCCTCCTCCCCGCCCGGCCCTCACCTGCAGGTCTCGGTTGTGGTTCTCACACAGGAGCTGCAGGAAGCGGAGGATGGGCTGCATGATGGTGATGACCGCACTCATCTCCAGGTCGTCCTTGGTCTTGTCCGCCGTGGCCTGGGTGCCCTCCCCAGACTGGTAGTGGTCATCAGGGTCGGCCTCCCTCCTGAAGGTGGTGAAGGCTTTCCTGGTGGCGGCGGAGGCCTCCAGGAGCTGATCCCGGACCTCCTCTGTTATCTGTGTGGAGGGCTCCTTGGCTAGAATGCAAGCGGGAGACATCACACGTTGCAGAATCCTTGATGGCACGATTCGCCACACCGAAGGTGACATTTGGAACCCGAGTTCCTATATTCACTAGAGACCCTCAAGGTTGGCAAAACACTCGGAGGAGGACCACCTTCTCTCAGCCCTCTGATAGGGTTCAAACTGAGGCAAGTCCTGCAGCTCACCGGTGGCGTTAACATTTCCTCTATGTTTCCGCTGTGTTTTAGAGGGAGAGCCTGAACACGGGCTCTGAACCTCCCAGACCTGAGGGCTGGAGCCTCAGCTTCCTCATCTGTAAAATGGGTGAGCAACAGCAAATTCTATCTCGACAAGGCTCCTGAGAGGCTCAGCTTCACGCTAACCACAACAGTAATCGGTGTTACTCTAACAAGTGATTGGCCCTTTCCTAAGCACCCTCACACCGTGATTAAGAACTCAGTGTGTATTATCTTGTCTAACCCTTGGTATAAAGCCCAGAGGGTAACTGTGTATAACTCTGCTGCCAGACTGTCTGGGTTTAAAGGCTGGTTTCGCTGTCTTCTAGCTGCGTGACCTTAACAAGGTAATCACCTCTGTGCCTCACCTCCTCATCTGTACAATGGGGGTAACGACCTCGTCTGTCTTAGAGAGAGAGCGTGAGTTCTAAACGAATCGGCACATGTGAAGAGCTTTGAACAGCGCCTGCCTGGTGTAAGTGGGAAGTACTGAGGCAATGGTGGGCGTGTGCTCTCCTGTATCTCTACTCCAGACCAGAGGTTCGAAACTAGGGGTGATTTTGCCCCCAACCCTTCCCAAGGGACAAATGGTCATCTCTGAGACATTTTTGGTTAGGGGCAGGGGCGTGCTACCAGCATCTACTGGGTACAAGCCACATATTGCTGCTCAACAGCCCCTGATGTACAAGATGGTCCCTGTGACAAACAGCTCTCCAAAGGCCCGCTGTGCTGTGGTGGAGAGGCCCTGCTCTAAACTGGAGACGTGGGGCTCAGAGTGTTAACGCGCTTGCTGGGACCATTTGACTTTGAAGCTGTCGGTCTACCCATTTCCCCATCATCGCTTCTCTCCCAGAGAGAGAACAGACAAAGGGATTTATATACTTTCAAATACTTAAGACAGCACGAGGAAATGATCTGACAAAGGACTGACACCCAGTTCTAAATGATGACCTTTCCTCAACTTTCGCTAAAATAGAATCGCAGAAAAAGAATATTCATGCATTGGGAAAATTCTAAGTTTGACCATGAAGGATGTTCATTAATTTACTAAATAAGAAGTGCTTCCTAAGAAGCCAGGATTTGGCTCAGGTTCCTTAGGGAGAGCTGTTTCTTAACCAGCTTGGTTATCTTCTGCTGAAACCCCAGTCAGAAAGCACTTTAGTCTAGAAGCTAGGAGAAAAGGCCAGGAAGACAAGGGAGGCATGCCTCTGTCACCCACGGTCGGGCTGAACGAAGACTGAAGTGTGCTTACCTTTTTTCCGAGACGGGGCATCCCTGTCTACCTCATCGTCTTTCTTCTTATTTCCCAGGTCACTGGTGTTCACTGTCACTGTTGCCTTAATTTCCTGCTGGGCCACTTTCATTCGATCATAGAAGACCTTAAAGAATTTCTCCGACTTCTTGTCTTCTGTCAATCGGCAGAAGAAAGAGTGCTGCCAAGGAAAAGCCAGAGATTTTCAACCCCCTAAACAGGCCAGTCACTGAACCCCAACTCAAGGCACCAAAACTAGTGGAGATCGGACCCAGCCACAAAAACCTCATAAACGACTGAAGTTTGGACTAACGTTGAACATTGCGCTCCACACACTACTGCTCTCTAGGTTTGAAGGCCTGGGAGCAACCCAGAACCCTAAAGATGAGCAGCCATGGCTGGAACAGTCACAGAGGCTCTGGACCCACACTACTGGCAGTCTTTGGCCAACAAAAAGAATCTTCAGCTTGCTCTGCACACACACAAAGCAACTCCATGGGCAACACAATCTGAATGCCGTTCTGGTGGTTATTTCAGGGTCAGTCACTTGTTTAAGGGTGACTCCATACTCCTCTTGTGCAGAGCCTGATGCAACATCCAGGGATGACAGACACCTCATGGTGCAGCATACAAATGTTGGACACCACTCACTCAGGGAGCCCCGGAGTGAGAGGTGAGCTGGGGACTCATAGTGCATCGCTAAGAGCCTAAGTTTCCCAGGTGATTCCAAGCATCCCTCTAGGGACCAACACTGGAAACTACACCCCCAAGGAAGGCTTTTCCAGCTTGGACATTACAGAGTCATGTGACATGAAGTCTCCTTGCTCATAGAGCCGACAGTCGCCCAGGTAGGAGTAGAACTACTTGGCCCAGGACTGCTAGTGTCTTCAACTTGAAGTCTTTAAGGCAATGCTGGATTCTCCATTGAAACCACACAGAGCAAACACATTGCCAAGAAATTTCCAATGGACTGATGCTTTTCCTTGAAAACTCCAAGTTTGCTTTAAATTTTCAGCATCTTGGGTGGCAAGCATTGAAAGAATGTCTGGCATTATTTCTTAAAACTGGGTGAAGAGACTCTCTGGTTAAGGATCTCTTTTGTGGCTCAGAAGTGATAAGACTAAGGACCCCAAGGACCAGGAACAAAGTCTTGCCCCTTCAGGAGAAATCCTCAGAAGACCACATGTTTGTTTCCCCAGCTGTCCTGGATGGCTGGGAAGGGTGAGTGAGGGGACTGTGGCATGAGATACTGCTGAAGGTTCCCCTACATCCAGTCTCTCAGCCCCAGGAAACAAGAAACTTTTAAAAAAAAAAAGATGTATAGATGATAAGATGGGCTCATCAACAGGTTGGGATGACATATTCATCCACAAGCCAGCCTCAAATATGTCAAGTATAAAGTGCTCAGGAAGCTACCCGATTACATCAGAGAAGCTCAGAGCTGGCGAGAATGATACGGGGCTTGAGCGAACCCAAAATCACTATGAAAAAGGTGATTTGCAAATCTTGAAGGACAGGTAAGAGCGAGTAGATGAAGAAGCCCAGAATTAACAGGTAGCTTGCCTTGTGGATACAGATTTCTTTTCTGGCCCCACTACAAGCAATAGTATACATTGTTGATGTGAAAACACAATATGGTATCTCAACTTCATTTATGAGTATTCGCTTTTCACCCCTTTGCAAATACCACACTGTTGTGAATTATTTACATAAAAATACAATACGGTCATTCCTAGAGGAATAAAACAAAGCGCCAAACAATATACGTGCTTTTCCCAGTTGGATCTTACTGCCAATTTCATATCCTCCCATTTGGAAAGACGGCACTGCCTTACAGAAGGGAAGGCTTCTGTACCCCAGAATGAACAACATTTTACTAGGCTTTTGAAGCCCCTTGCCTCCTCCAACTCTCACCCATACACACCCCTGCAGCAGCCCCCAGAGGGCCATAGTATCCCCACCTGCAACATGCAACTTCTGTCATTCTGACCCCTCTAGCTACTGGCTCACACGCTACACTGAAAAACATTCGTCCCCTTAGGCCACATGCATGTCTTTATTGTCTCTTCATCTCACTGTTCTAGTTTACCTCTGGTTGTTTCCTAAGTACCAGGTGACTTCAAAAACTTCATGGAAAAATGGAATCCAAGTATAATTTTACTTTGGTGTCAAGTTTTTAAAATCCACAGTTTTTTTTTCAAAATTCACATCAACTTTTGAAAATCCATGTACAACGCAGTATCCATCCTTCCTGTTTGTGTTCCTGGGTTCTATATTTTTCTCTCCAACCACCCCAGGTGCCAGAACACCAGTTACCACTTATCCTCCTGCTCAGTATTATTGTCTGTGCCCAAGGCTTATTCTGATCCTTCAAAGACTCTTACTTTTTGAACCAAGCTTTAGTCTTCATTGTCCTCCATTGCCCTTTATTTTTAAAAAAATTTTTTTAAAGATTTCCTACTGTTTTTGTCTATTCATCCACCCACCTGACCATTCATCCATCCACCCGTTCACTATTTACTGTTCACCTGTCTTGTGCTGGGCTCTGTCAATCACAGGAGATACAGTGGTGAGCAAAAAGGGGCCCAGACCCTCTCTGCATGAACCTGGGAGCCTGGGAGGAAAAGGCATAGTAATACATTCATCACCCTAGTCACTATTTACTAAAGCAGACTTCTATCCCCAAGAAGTAAATCAAGAGATGCTGAAGAACAGCACTGTGGCAGACACTCAAGGCCTTTGGCCTGTTCCTGCTGGTCCTGGCTCTGTGTGGTTGGGGCCCCTCATCCTTTGGTCTCATCACTATGTCACCTCTCAGTAAGGCCAACCACGATCATCTCTCGAAGTGGCAGTTCACGAGACAGCTGTTTATTGTAACATGCCCATTTTACTCTTTTTACAGCAATAACACACTTGGAAATGCTGCTACTGTGTGTCTTGGCCACTGGCTTCCTGTCTGTCTCGTGCACAGTATGAGCCGTCTGGTTTCCAGCTTCCTCCAGACATCTATAAGGGCCCAGCATGGAGAAGACATAATTGCTTGATGGAAGAAAGTTGATGACCAAACACTTTATGGTGCCTCTTAACTGGATCATCCCAATCAGACCCTTGTTATAGTTGGTGGATATGACAGAAATAAATCCCCCAATAAATTACTTGTGCAGAGCTGCTAGAATGTGAGACATCACGTTCCCATTGCTCCTATCTTTGAGAGTCAGTGCCAACTCTGACCAACAAGAGGAGACACATGGGGATGCCTGATGGTGGAGACAGAGTCTTCTACCAAACAAGCCAGATGGCATCTCACCAGCACATGAGGTCCCAGGGGGATAGCTATCTAGAGCCGTGGACCCTCCAGGAGGGACCTCTCAGGAAGGCCAACCGTAGCTGCTACTCCAGCGGTCTTCTGGCTGTGTGGTGGCAGCTTTAAGAGCATTTTGGGACAAACTGGTCATTCAAGGAAACAAAACACTGCAAACAAGTAGGTAAATAAATAAAGCCTGCCATCTGTCATCTAGCCCAGTGCAGCACCGCGCACACAGACAGCCTGCTGCAAACCGCACTGTCAACGTCCTGCCAGTTAACCCGACAGATGTCACCTGATAGGCCAGGGTAAGGGAAGCTCTTAGGAAATGAGAGAGGGCGAGGGCCTGTGGGTGCCACTCTCGTGTGTGTTTCCGCAGTGGCCAGTTTGCACACCTTGCATTATTTATATATCAGCTCTCAGGCCCTTGAGAATCTGAAGCAGCTCTAGCAACAGAACGTGCTCGATAGAAGAAAAACATAGACAAGAGAGTCCAAAAGACATAAGTGCAGAAAATGAAAATTAGAATAAAGGCTGGTGGTTGGAGGATGGGGAGAAATGATTCTGAGGCCCTGGCCATAGTAAGTGGAAAAGAGAGGCATATTCAGTTAAGCCCCTTCATCTCTGAAAGAGAAATGCAAGCAGAGCCTCAAGGGAAGGAAACATGTCCTAATGAAAGGTTGCAGGGCAGTTTGTAGCCACACTGGGTGTGAATCCCAGGGCACTCCCTGCAGGCTCTGTGGTCGTGGGCCGGTGGCTGGCCTCTCTGAACCACGTGAACGGGCTGCCGTGGTGCACGTGAAGCACTCAGGCATGCCCACTCTTGGTATTAGCTTTGTTGTTCTACCACCATCCTGTCAGTAGCACACGAAAACCCCATGCTGAGGGTGACCCTGTGGGGCCAGTTAGGGCACGGTTGTCCAGTGGTAAAAATTCTGTTACCAGAGTCAGAGCCACTGGGTCTCAGCTCTGCCACTTACTATCTAGTGTCACTTTAGCAAGTGACTATGTTTCTGAAACCCAAGTCTTCTCATCTGCAAATAGGGTCACAGTAATAGTACTTGCTGGATGGCTGTGAAGGCCCAGTGAGAGCATCACGTAACACCGTGGACAGATGACATCTGGCTGGTTACGAGGAGCCAGGAACGAGGGGAAAACCTTCCCACAAAAACCCTGTTGAGATCATGGGAATGATTTCTTTCTGAAGTCAAGGAACCCTAGAAGATATCAAGCATATTAGCAGACCTCAAAGATACTCTAAGAACAAAGGATATAACCTCATCCAGGAACCCGGATCAGGAGAGGGCCAGAGCGGAGAGGACAGGCGAGGGCTCCTGCTTCGGGTCTCCTGACTGTGAAGCTAAATAAAGATACTCCGGAAGGAAGAAGTCTGGTGTCCAGAAGGGAAGCAGCGGTAACTTTTGTGAGAGGAGGCATGACAAACCAGGGCATGTGGGTGAGGAACTAAGCCTTCTCCCATAAAGAGCTGTGACACAGCTCAGTGCAGGCTCCTGGGATGGCTGGCAGGGGCGGCTAAATGTGCTCACTGTCCCCTTTAGTGTCTGGCGTGGTCTGACTTGGCAAGACCAGGGCCCTCTAGACAGCTCACAGACCTACTCCTGAAACCCTGCTTTATAATAACATGTTTGATAGTGTTGGGTGGACGAGGGAGTGCGCCCTCTTCTGGACTGTCTCCCTGGGTGCTGCTGAGACATTTGACCAGAGCAAGCAGCTCCCAGCCTCCCAGTCCTCAGGCTCCCGGAGCAGGACCCCTCCATGCACATAGGTACCGGCCTCTTTTCCTCCCTAGTCTGACCTCAGCTCATCATCCCTTCCTTCAAACCATAGACAAATGGGCAGAGGAGATCTTCATTTTTCCACATTCCCCCACCTGGCGGATGTGAGGCCACCTTTCCACAAAACTCTGGCGTGGAGCAGGAACAGCGGCTGCTGAGAGAAATCAGGATGGTGGTTGCCTCTGGTGGGCATGAGAAGAAAAGGACTACTCGGGGAAAGAAAAGGACTTTCTGGAGAGAGACATCCTGATGAGGGCGGGAGTTATCCAGGTGTGACTGCCACCATCACGGCCCCCTCCAAGACGCCTGCATCCTCACCCCCGGAACCTGTGAATGCGCTACCTTTCACCGCAAAGGGGAATTCAAGTCACAGGTGGGACTGAGTTTGTTACTCAGCTGATGCTAAAGAAGGGAGATGATCCTGGTGATCTGGGTGGGTCCAATATAATCTCCAGGCCCCCCAAAAGTCAAGGATGAGGCAGAGAGGAGGGTGTTGAGGTGCGGTGTGAGAAGAGCTGGACTCACTGTTGCTACACTTGAAGACAGAGAGGGCCCAGGAGCCCAAGAGTGAGCAGCATCTGGAAACTGGAAAAGGCGAAGGAACAGATTCTCCCCGAGGGCCTCCAGAAGGGAAGACAGCCTTGTTGACATCTTGATTTTAGTCTGGTCTGGGACTTGAACTGTGGTCGGTCAGTTCTATGTTTAGCTTTAAACCAATGCATTTGATTACTTTAAATTACTAAATCGGGAGCAATTTGTTACAACTGCCACAGAAAACCAATACAATAGGCAAGTATTTGTCAAATGTAATCAAACTCTGTACTTAGAATCTGTGCACAGTATTATACATAAATCAAATTATTACAGAGAAGGGGAAAAGTCTGCTTTATTCTCCAAGCTGGGAACTGCAGAGTTATCTAGACAGCGGGCCACCTGCAGAGGCTGCCTCTCCCCCCAGAGGAAACAGGTGACCTCTCCTCACCCTCCAGGTATCTCCAAATCGTATTTGATTCCAAAGCCCTTTTCACATATGCTGTCTCATCAGAGTCTTAGATCGCCAAGAGAGATAACGTCATTCATAAATCTGTCACATTAGAGATGAGAGCGCGGGGATTAGAAGTCGGCGGCTTGTGCCAGAGCCAAGACTAACTCTCCACCTCCCTGCCTGCATTTTCTTTTTTTCAGTTTATTTATGCGTTTCTTCCGAGACAGGGGAAAAAAGAGAAAGACTACCCAGCAGGGTCTTCAAGTCACAACCCTTCTGAGTCTCAGCCAGGCTCGATCATAGACAAGGGCCTGTGCACCAGCTGTGTACAAGGAGACCTGAAAGTGAGAGATGCAGGAGGAGGACTTTCCTATGTGGGTCTGGTTGTGCTGCCATTGAATCACCCTCTGGTCCTCTCCTGCATTTTTTAGAAGTTAATTCTCTTGGGACCAGCAGTTGGTGTAATGGCTATGTCACTGGACTCCCATGTAGTCGACAGCGGTTTGAGTCCTGGACCCAGTGGCTTAAACTCACGCCGGGCACATGTGCATGCGTGCCCAAGATCCCAAGAGAATGGAGGAGAAGGAATTGTGTCATGGCCATCCCCTTGGGGGGTGATTTCTCACTTTTTGTCTTTCTGGTGAGCACACACGCCCTATAACAAAAATCTCTCAAAAAATAAAAAAAAAGAAGTTAATTCTCTTCACAACAGAGACAGTGTGTGTGTGTGTGTGTGTGTGTGTGTGTGTGTGTGTATGTGTGTGTGTGTGTGTGTGTATGCAGCAGTGAGGGAAAGGGATGGAAGGTAGAGGTAGAGGGAGAGGGAGAGAGGGGAGGGGGGGGAGAGAGAGAGAGAAAGAGGGAGGGAGGGAGACACAGGTACACTGAACAGGGTCTTGTCATGTTGTGATCCCCTCCCTCCCAGCACCTTTTGCAATTTTTTTTTTTTTAAGGCTCTTGTCTTAGGGAGCATGTACTGGCAGGGAAGACACACAGTGAGAGGGAAAGTGAGAAATTACCCCCCAGGGAAATGGCCATGCTGTAATCTTTTCTCCTCCATCCTCCTCTAGGGATTTGGGGCATGCACACGCACGCACGCACACACACACACACACACACGGTCTGATTTTCAAGCTGCCAGGTCTGGGCCTTGAACTGTGGTTGGTCGGGGGGAGCCCAATGCATTAATCAACATGCCACCTGCTGGTCCCTCTGCCTGCATTTTCCATCAACACAAGGACAACCAGTCCCAGGGGTCAGAGTGGAAGATTGAGGGAGCAAAGGAAACAAAGCTGATTTGGTGGCAGTTCCTCAGCACCACTCCCAGATGTCACCGGCCACAGGTCTGCCCTTGACATGTTCGAAGGAAGGGGCAAGGGCAGGGCGGGCTGAGGGGTGCCTGCTGGCAATAGCCATCTCTACATGGGTCTGGAAGGGGGTGGTGGTGGTGGGGATGCAGGCAGGGCTGTTAGAAGCCAAGTTTAAAAAGAAAAGAGTAAGAACACAGACCACAGAATGGTGAAGCTAGAGGCATTTGAGTCCAGCAGTTTTTTGAACGCTTCTCCTTGCAGGAAAAGCTGCTCTCCTGTCCCCAAATAGTACCTTCAGGACATCATGCACATGGGGACATCAAACAGTGGCAGAAAATGGAATTAAAGTATGAGTTTACCTTGGCACAAAAACAATTAAAAACCATGTGTAGTTTTATCATAATACACTTTCTATAAACTTTTTGAAGACCCCGGGGGGCAGGGGGGACAGACAGACAGAGCCAGAACAGATCTGTCTGAAACAAAGGCTCCCCTCGCCATTGAAACTCTGGCATAGCAGAGCTCCACAACACAGTATTTGAAAACTACCAATTCCATCCATTCCTCCACATTTTACAGATGAGGAAAGTGAGACCTGGAAAGGGGAAGGGTATCCCTGGGCCACATGGATCCGTGCTCCTGACCATACCGGCCAGTTCTCTTGGGCAGCACTAGGCTGAGGCTACCTGGAAGAACAGTCTGTGTTCATATACGTGCCCTCCAATGATTGTCGAGTGGGCGCTGTTTTCCTCCTTGGGCTGACAGAGCTGTGTAGGGGCCACAGACTCAAGCGCTTAGATGAGAAGAATAACCAAACTACCCTCTCAGGTCAGTCAGTTTTTTTCTTTTTTTTTTTTTTTTTTTTTTTGAGAGGTTTTTGCTATAGGGTGCGTACGCTCGCCAGAAAGAGAGAGACAGACAGACAGACAGAAAGTGAGAAATCGCCCTCCAGGGGGAACGGCCACGCTACAATCCCTTCTCCTCCATTCTCTTCTTGGGATCTCCGGCATGCACACACATGTGCCCGGTGTGAGTTTAAGCCGCCAGGTCCAGGAATCGAACCACGGTTGACTACATGGGAGCCTAGTGATATAGTTATTGTACTAACTGCTGGTCCCCCTCAGGTCAGTCTTGAAAAAAAAAAAAAAAAAGAAAAAAAAAAGTCTGCTTAATTAGCTTAGCAGCCACCCAACTCACCCCACCCATGTCCTTGCCAATAAATGGCACTTGTTTTTGAGAAGCCTGCCAAGCCTCAGCAATGACAGGCACCCTGAGGACAGGGACTGCAGCAGAGGCAGCCATCCCGGAGACAGCAGGGTGCAGCGGGCAGAGCAAGGGGAGGTGGATACTCCTTTCTTTGGATGCAAGATGTCACAGTCTGAATTAAACTGTATGGGAAAGGAGTCCTGGCCAGAAGAATAATGGGGGCCACAAACTTTCTCCATGACTAGACACAAAACCAGGAAGGTAAGGGAATGAGTGACAAGCATCTTGATAATTAAAGAGAGGAAGAAAATTTAAAAAATAAGAAAAGGCATTTTCCCTAGAGTTCAGGATCTTCAGGGGAACAGCATTGAGCTCTGTACTCTAAGGATGAAGGTGCTTCCTGGAATGTGGGCCAGGCTGTCTGCACCTGCCCTGGGCACAGAGCCATTCTGACGGGGGAACCTCTCTACAGAGTTCTGGGCTAGGGTAGTACAGGAAGCAAAGATGGATGTGATCCAGCATGGGGTGGGCAGCCAGGGGCACTCGGATGCCTGTGGGACTTTG
>NW_006159551.1:310268-311862 GCF_000334495.1 Tupaia belangeri chinensis | reverse complement strand
CTTTCCCTAAAGCTCTTCCACGCAGGGCTTGGTTCACCTTCTACAAGCACTTACTCTGGGCCTGAGATAAGCCAGAGAACGAGATTTTCCATTTGACTGCCTGGCAAGACTTGACCCTGTTCAGCACAGCCCATGATGTGCACTGTGGATGCTCACCTCCCAGCTGCAAGATGAATTAGGTCCCGAGGCTAAGTCCAAGAATTTGAAAAATGTGGTGAACAGTGAGTGATGCCTGAGCTTCCAAGGGCTGATCAAAACTCTCCCTTGAAGTCCTATTTTTCTCTTTTCACACCAGCTCCAGAAGTCTCTGGCACCTAAGGGGATGTCTCCAGCGAAACCAGTCCATGCCTTCCAAGCTCAAGCATATACTCTCTGGACAATGGAGTGATGTGAATGGCCAACAAGATGGGAGGAGGAGGTGTTAGCATAGCTCTCTTTCTATCCCACGATTCAACGAGAATTTACCCCTTCCTGGAGACCCTCTCTCTGTGTAAATTACTTCACAGTAAATGGCAACTGAACCTTGCCAACTGGCTGACACTGCCTAGGTGCTTTATGTGCAGTATCTCATTAACCTTCATAACTGCCTCATGTGGTAATGCTATTATTATCTCTATCTTACAGAGGAAGAAACCGAGGCTCAAAGAAGTTAACTTGCTTGGCCAAGTCAATTAGTAGGTGCAGACAGCCCAACTCAATTACCTGCTTTCTGAAACACCTCTTACCTGAGCAAGGGTCCATCATGCTCTGAATACCCCTTGACTTTTTTTTTTTTTTAAATCCAGCCCACTCCTGTCTCTGACCCCCAAGTTTCTCAAAGGCAAACACAGACTACACTCATGGGGAGAAGAGCTGTGGTAGGTGCATGTAGGAGTGGCTTAACTCTCCTAGGACGTTAGGGCTGGGGGCTATAAAAGGCCATGTGGTGGCACATCAATAATGCAACTGGACCCCCGTGGGAAAGGTCCTGGGTTCATGTCCCAGAAGCTCCCTGGTCACCACAGGTAAGTGTACATGCCTATGGTCTGGGCTGGCTGAGACTTTAGGTTGACCGTGGCCTGAAGAGTCAGGGTGGCTATCCCTGTCTGTCTCTATCTCTACCATGTGGAAGAAACGAATGAACAAACTTCAGTAAATAAGTCCTTAGCAAAATCATTGTCATACATTGACTGCTATTGGTGTAGAATCTTTTTCTTAGAAACTAATGCTAACAATCAAAGCTCAAAGATCAGGAACTCCCAAGTGGATCATAAAACAGCAGCTGGTTAGACACAGAGAGCCTGGAGAACTAGAAGTCCTGGAGCCTCACTGCCCAGCCACATGACCTCAGGCAATTCACTTTCAGCCTGTGTGTGCCATGGGCTCTTTATCTGACAAATGAGGGTCTTATCACCTGCCTTGTCTACATCACAGGGGAGCTAGTGTCCATTGAGGTTGTAGGTATGAAACATTAAGTATGAAAAACACTGGTTAGTACAGAGCCCTATTTACATGCAAGGTCTTTTGTTATCTCTTGTATGAAGAATACTTCTTTTGGGGACCAGCAGTTAGCGTAATGGCTATGTCGCTGGACTCCCATGTAGTCGACAATGGT
>NW_006159551.1:302617-310024 GCF_000334495.1 Tupaia belangeri chinensis | reverse complement strand
AAATAAATAAATAAATAAATAAAAAAAGAATACTTCTTTTGAACCAGCCCTGTGGCACAGTGCTTCTCAAGACAAGGCAGATCGCACATGGTGACTGCAGTTTGAATCCTCAGCATGGCTGGCCTGAAACACACAGGGCATGCGTGCAAGTGCCCAAGATCTGACAGGCTGGAGGAAGGAAGGAAGGAGACTGTGATCTGACCAGACCCTGCGCGAGTCTCCCCCATCCAACTCCCTCACTCTTGCTCTCACGTGAGAGTGCATGTGTTCTATCATGAAAAAGGGGAAAATAAGCACAATACTTCTTTCACAGAAAAGGCATTCGAGCATAAGATAGGTAGATTAACAAATGAGCTGGGTGCTATGTGATGACCGAAGTCTAGTGTTCAAACAACATCCAGTGACAATTCTGGCTGGTCTCGGTACAAGGCCCTAAACCGACAGCAAAAACTCTCTGAATGGCAATTCCTAACTGCTGTCACAGTACACGAAGTTTAAAAAAAAAAAAAAAAAAAAGGGAAAAAGAAAACTGGCTGGAATTTCACTAGCTATAGATGCCATTCGGATTTCCAGATGTAGACAAAAACATTTTGCTTTTACTTCTCAAAGTTTAACATACTCAAAGGCAGAATACCAGCTCAGTGCCAGAGCTTCTCCCAGACAGTCCCAAGTCTTTCAACATCTACTCTTTTTCACTATTTTCCACCATCCTTGACTTCTGGAAAAGTCTGATGTATGAAAGTCTACTCACTAATAAAATGGACATTCAGAATTGAACACTCCCATGACATATGTTATCATTCACTTTAATGAGGGAATTTTCACCCATAAACATCTAGAGCTCTGAGTTTACCGAACTCTCTGAGGATGTTTCCAGCTTCACTGAATTCAAAAGTAATATAAACTTCAAAGTAGGAAGGAAGTGATGAAGTGAACCCAAGTCTGCATTGGAAAGGCATCAATATTTCAATTGCATTTTCCTGAAACAAGGTCTCCCCTCATCCAAACTGTGAAAGCCCCTCTGGATGGCTTAGAGGCAAACACCCTGTTTCCGGTTACCTGCCAGGAACAGGTTGGATGGAAGCCACGTTCTGGCCCATGGCTGACTCCTGATGCCTGCAGAGTGGGTGGGGCATACAGAGATCTTCATCAAACTAATCTGGTTACTGGGCTCCAGGGCAGGGCCTGAGTTCTAGGTCGAAGCAAAGCAATGGATCTTCGTAATGCTTCTCAAGATGAATTAATTCAGTTTTCAGCAAGCAACAAAGTCCAACCCGTTCTATAAGAAACACTTTCTTGCCAAGATGGAAAAGCTTAACACCTCTTCTTTTCTGTCTCCCAGTGCCCACGGGAACCAGCACTTGCCGGGAAAGCTCTGCCCTGCCTGGTAAGCAAGATGGTCCTCTCCACCCATGGGGATCAGAACACTAGCAGTTTCACACATATTCGTCAACAACCTCTCAACCAACAAACTGTACTTCATAAAGAAAATTAAAAAGGTGTTATCTTACAAAGTCCCTCACTGCGTAGGTAAGCTGTCAGTGATCACCATCAGGACTTAAAAGTAAAATCAAACAGATTTCAGAGAGACGGGTCAGCCATCACTCTGGAGGGGCCTGTTGCTCTGACCCAGTAACAGGAAGTTAAGGAGACTTCAATTTTTCTATAGGTTCAATGATCAAATCTTCTTACAAATGCCAAATGCCAGCAATATACCATGGCAATATACTGGCACAGCTGTCTGTCTCAGTCACAGATATGTAGAGAAAAGTGGAAAATTCCTAGAGAAAAAAATAACTGATAGAATGTTAAAATAGATGCATCCCATAATAAATGCAATAAAATAGATGTAACCCCAAATTTTGCCTGAAGTGGGAGAGACTGTGGTAGGCACCTCCTTGGCAATATTTCATAAATGCAAGAAGGTGTTTTGATGGTTTTTTAAGTCAACGTGAAGCTTATTTTAAAATCACTATAAAGCAAAGGAGAGTTTGGCTAGATCACAGGAAGGACTTCTGTTAACTTAGGGAGGTATTAGCACCTCAGTTCAGGGAAATGTATTTGACTAGAGAAGAAGAAAACAAACAACAAGCTAAATCACACATGCCAGCCTCCACAAGCGCCCTCCATGACTGATCTTGGAATGCGTGGTGTTACTCTCAGGGCTCATCTCAGCTGGCCTGCAGATTCCCTGACAGGAGAACATGGAGGCCTTCCTATCGATAAGGCCTCGACATGCAGCATGAGATCTGAACAGAAAGATGCAAGAGATGCTTGGAAAACTCCATTGCCAAAAAATGGGTCCTGAGCACCAGCATCCTTGAGGAGGTCCAGGGCTGAGAAGCTGGCATGACTCATGCATCCTCCCATGTCCAATGGGGGTCAGGCTGTGTTATCGAGAAAGGACTGAGGCAGGAGTCAGGAATCAGAGAAGCTGATCTTTGACACAGACTCTCCAGCTCTTATTTCCATTCTATGTACCTGAGGGGCGCCAAATCAACAGTGACGGACTTTTCCTACCCCTACAGCGCTGAGGTTCTCAGGGAACTCAACTGAGATTTATGCACATGCTAAGAATAATCCTTGGCCCACCCATTTTCTGTGTCTGTGCAGAGAGTCACGGGGCTCGGAAAGAGTTCTGTATCCTGCATGCTTAGCGAGGCAGAAACGTATAAATAGGAGCAACTTAGGAATTGGGTGAATTACGATAGATCATTTAACTCCAGCCTCGGTCTGCTCATCTGCATCGGGGGACAGAGGAGGAGGAAGAGGAGGAGGAGGAGGAGGAGGAGGAGAACCATCTGAGAGGCTTGTTGGGAGGGGTATAGGCAGGAACACTGCACCTGGCAGGCACTCTACTCCAGCCCCGTCCCCTTCTCTGCTCTCAATACACCAAACTGTGATGAGACCACCCAACCTTAAAATCCAAAGAAAATAAATACACCCTGGCCTGCCAGGGGCAAGGACGCAGTCTCACAAATAGCAAAATATCAACCACAGCCCATGCCTCCCTGATGTAGCATCCACCGCCAACTCCGGTCTTGCTCAGCTCAACTCAACCCAACCCACTCAAGCACAGTCCAACGCATTCAGGGACATCCACATCTCCCATCTTGCAGGCCTGTTTCACTGCGAGCCGGCTGTCAGGTAACTTCCATATGGCCGCAGAAAGCATCCCTGGCAACTGACAGTGGAACATACAGATGGCCAAATGGATGGGGATGGAAGGATGAAATTACACAGCACTCATCTGTGTAAGTGCTGCTTAATATATTATGGCTTTGGCAGCAGCAGTGTGTATCCAAGCAGGCTGCAGGTCCAGGCCAACTTGGTGCCCTTTAGAAGCACTGACTAGGGGTTGGCAGGGAAGGTGGGGATCACCTAACACAGCCTCCCACCTGACGACAAGTGTATTACCTTGGAGTGGCCCCTACATGCTGCTCTCCACCTGATGCTTCTAGACACTGGCCTCCTGCAGCTCCTCCAAGGTGCCAAGCCCATCCCAGCCCATGTGTCTGAAATCCTCTTGGCCTCTGCTCTTCACACGGCTGGCTTCCTTCTCATCTGCTAAGCTTAAATGGCACCTCCCTGGAGAAGCCTTCCAAAACCACCCTAAGTGAACCCTGTTTGCTTCCCCATTCTACTCTTCCCAATTTGTCCCCTTTTTAGGTTTAGATGGTTTCTAGTCATTTCTCTTAGTAGACTCTAAGCTCCTAGAGGGCAGGACACATGTGGACCTTGTCCCTGACTGTAGCATGGCTGACTCACGCAGCACCAGGTACCTGGGAAGCACTCCACATAACCACTATCTTGATGGATGTTTATAACGCTGAAGGGGGCACAACTCCCAAAAACTCAAAACTTACATCTATGGCGGCTGTGGTTTAACTCAATGACCAGAAGATCCCACCTGCTTAAGTTCAAAGTCCTGCTAAATGGAAAAACAGCCTGCTTGAGACCAACTGAAGGCAGCTGGTATGGCCGTGTCACCTCTCAGAGCCTATCAGGTTTTTTCACATAGCTGTGTGAGGGGCTCAGCCTGGATGGGGATCCTTAATCCACCTAGTTAACTGGTAACTTCTCGGCCCCGCTCATCTGGCAGCTTGCTTTATCAACTAGGGAGCAGGAAGGACAATCGTTGGTGGGCCTGCCTTCCCAGAACCTGGCTCCCTCCCCAGGCTTGAGAGCTCCAAGCTCTGGACTCAAGTGTGTGGGCTGTGTTGCAAGGAGGCTAATAAAAACACATTTCTCGGGACCAGCAGTTAGAGTAATGGCTACGTCGCTGGATTCACATGTAGTTGATCATGGTTCACGTCCCAGATCCGGTGGCTTAAACTCATGCCGGTCGAGTGTGCGTGCGTGCCCAAGATCCCGAGAGGAGAATGGAGGAAAAGAGATTGCGGTGTGGCCATCCCCCCTGGAGGGTGATTTCTCACTTTCTAACTCTCTGTCCCTATCTGGCGAGCGCACGCGCCCTATAGCAAAAACTTAAAAAAAAAAAAAAAAAAAAAAAAAAAAAAAACACCACATTTCTCAAATGCCGCATGATGAGGGCACCTGAACACATCCTCCTGAATAGCCATACACACACACATATATGTATATATATACTCAAAGTTCTGCATTCAGAGGGAAACAAGTGGTATAGAGATTGCAGATAGTTTATAGGACTATATGTTCTTCATGTCTGGGCCATCTTGATGAAAAGTTTAAAACCTAGGTATAGGAAACTGACAGGATCATCCAGAGAGCCTCCGCCACTTTCATAAAGGGATTTATAGGACTCAGGAAATGTAAGTGGCCCTAGGTTTCTCTGTGAAAAGCAGGGTCAGGAAGAAGAGCTGGAGCCAGCTATGAAAATGGCGGGAGCTCCAGGTCTGTGTGTGAGGTGTCATTATGTCTCCACATCAGGAATCAAGCTGCTAACAGTTTCTAATGAGAAAATAGTTTCAGCCACAAAGTTGATTCTGCTGGAGGCTGTCCAAAGGGAAAGTCCCTCCAGTTACTCATTGGGGGAAAAAAAATTACCTTCTTGGTCTGGAATCTGGGGATATTTTATGCAGATGTCTCTAGCAGAAAGGGGAAGTCAGCTTGCCTTCGATTATTCAGACAGGCTACTGCTATTAAGGATTGCACAACTCTTGGGCAAGGCAGGGGTGGGTTTGGCTTTTTACGAAGTTTTTACAACGGTCCTCATGGAACTACTTACTCTTTTCTAAGAACTTTCATTCTAACCTCCGTACTGTGCTCTGGAGGGGATGTGACAGGCCAACCTAGCCATCTCCTTGAGCACCACTCCAGCAGCAAGGGTGCAGGTGAGCATTCCAGAATGGCCAGGCTCTCCCATGGTGAGCATTCCAGAATGCCACTGATTTCTCAGAAATGCACTTTCAGCTGCCCTGCTGAGAATCTGGTGGGACAGTCCCCCCATCTCACCCCTCCTTTTAAATGCAGGCTGAGTATTTCAACCTGCAGGTAATCAGAGTTGCCCGAGGTCCAGGAGCTATTGTGAGTCAAACCCATGCTCCTGCTTTTGTGTGGCTCTGTTTTATGATGTGCTGAAGGACACAGGAGGCAGAAATCCATCTGCCTAAGCCAACAGCATGAAGGAGGATATGGACACACAAACAGCCCTTCTCCTCCAGGGCATAATGACTGTCCAGCCAGCAACAGCATCCTCCTGGTTTTACAACAATCCAGTGTGTGAGAGAGAGCATCTAGCAGGGGAGTTGGAAGGCTTCTGAGACAGGTCACCCTTATGGAGGGGTTGGAAATGAAAGCGAATCATAGGAAAGGAAACAGGGGAGGGTGGGAAGAAAAAAAAAATCACCTTGGAAAAAACCTCTTCTGATGTCCTGGAGCTACACAATAGGGGAGCTTGGGAGGGAGAGGGTAAATATTCTGTTTCCGGAGACAGCTCCAAGAATCATGAGTAGGTGTGAGAAACAAGGAAGCTTCTAGATTAAAAAAAATAATAAAGAAGAAAGAAAAGAAAAGAAAGGGGAAAAGGAAGAGTCAGGGAAAGGGGGGTGAGATCTTTGAGAGACAGGGGAATTAAAAAACACCATGGCAACAACTCTGTCCACCTACCCTGGCCGCCCACCCACCCACAGCCAGATTCTTTACTGACGCATTTGAGAACAAGCTGGCTCCTACCAGCTCAGGAAGGTGAGCAAACCCAGAGAGCTCATTAAATCCCTTCTCGGCGACTCTTGTCTGCCTGCAGATAGTGAGCAAGGAGGCTATAAATAGAAGTTATATAACATCTCTTTGTTGATTCCTGTGCTTACCAAAAAAATGCAGCATGACCTTGTTTTTCTTTCGAGTTTGCCTAGGCCTGCTGGCTGAGGACTTTAATCCAGTTAGGAACCATCTTAAAGTTTAAACAGCAGGATATAGAGTTTCTAGGTAAGAGTACTGAGGGTGATGGTCCAAGTTAGGAACCCTCAGGGTCAAATCCTTGCTCAGGTATATAAAAAAAAAATCCATTAGCTATAAAAAAAAATTCAGATAAAGAATCATATGTCTTCCTCTTAGAACATTTCCTGATGAAAATAAAGGAGTGAATTTAGCACCCAAGAGCAAGTAATCATTAAAATGCCACCATGGGCTTTCTAAGGAGGCTGGAGCTTGCCTCACCCACCCATCCATCCACCCACCCAACTAATCTACAGGATGGTTTCTCAATATCCCCAAGGGATAATCACTTGTCTTTTTCTTCCTTAATTGGCAAGACAGTAGGAGTCCAGTGGATTGGAGTCCAGTGGATTGGAAAGACTTCTTACTTAAAGAAGCCCCTACCAATGAAGACTACAGAGGAAAACACTACTCTCCTGTCTTCAAATCCGGCCCCACCTGGGAAGACCCAACAGTGCCTGCTGAGATGTATGAAATGGATTCCTTCGTCTTTGTAAGGAGGTGTGCACTCTTACAGGATACGCTGCTGTGCTCCATGACTCTGATTTCTTGTCGAACCTGTTGATGACTCAAAAATTCTTATAAAAGCTGTTACCATGGGAACTTTTCCCAAGCATGCATTCTTCAAGAAAAGGTACAGGTGTTGGAGAATCTAATGCCCTTGGTCTCAGGAAGCTCCTTCTGAGTCCTAGAACGTGTGGCTTGAATGAAGAGAACTTTCAAACCTCTAAAGCAAGAGTTTCAAATGTAGAAGTTCTGGGGGTCAGGCAGTTAGGTGTTAGTCAAACAGAGCAGGAGGTGGATATATGGAGACTGTATGGAGGCCCCACTTAAAACATTCAAATAGAAAGCAGCACAGTGTTCTCGATGCATGATATCAGCAAACGAAATATCCCACCAGCCTACAACAGGCTCAGGTCACTGAGCGTGACTGTAGCAAGAGGTGTGGCAGGTGCCAGTCCTACTGTGGGGTTCCCACTCTCACCCCGA
>NW_006159551.1:281090-302433 GCF_000334495.1 Tupaia belangeri chinensis | reverse complement strand
GCCACCTGCCAGTCCTACTGTGGGATTCCCATTCTCACCTGAACTAGTAGGTGGTCAAAAACACAAAAATTCAGACAGGGAACTGCATACCAAATGTTACTGATTTAAAAGTACCCATTTTGGGGGCAGCAGGTAGCATGGTGGTTAAGGGTGCTGGACTCCCACATGGCTAACCACTGTTCGAGACCTGGGTGGCTTGTTTTCTCACTTTCTCTCTCTCTCTTTCCCTTCCTCTCTGGTCAAATTAAAATAAATAAATGAAGAGATGACTAAATAAAGTTAAATAAAATAATTCTTTGAAAAAATTTAAAAGGTACCCCATCTGGGCTGGGCCCTGTGTACTGGTGATTAAAGCAATTCTACATGTCCAACCACATAGTACGAGTCCTGGGCCAGTGGCTTAAAAACATGCCAGGTGCATGTGCATGGATTCCCAAAACCCCCAAAGCAGGGGAAGATGGAGGAAAAGGGATTATTGCATGACCATTCCCCATCCCATGGGAGGTGCTTTTTCTTCCTCTCTCCCTTGTGCGTGAGCATGTGTGTCCTCCAGCAAAAAGGAAAAAAAAAGAGAGAGAGAGAGAGAGAGATACCCCATGTATTAGAGAGATTGCTATTATAGTATTAAAAGTGTCAAAATGAGTCATTAAATGACCAGAATCAGACACTGTCATTGCTTTGTGTTTGAGAAGATATTAAGCACTTGAGGTTACCTAATATGAACCCTGGACTGATGTGTGAGGGGACAGACCGAGAGTTTGAGGGCGTTGTTGCTGGAACAAGAATGGTCCACCTCCCCTGTCTGACTCTAGTCTTAGGTCATGTTGCTGAAACGCACCTGCTCATCTGTCAACCGAGCCCCACTAGTCTCGTGCCTTCTCCTCTTCTAAATCCCTGCAGAGGGAAACAAGTTCTACCGTCTACAATCTGAACAGTGAGGATCTGGAAGGAACCAATACGACTCCATGTCCCAATGCAGCAATGTTGCCAGGTAACAAATGTAGAAATATACTCTGAACACTGTATGTGACAATATACAACCTCCGCTCCACAGCTGATAACCGAGGGAGTGTTAAAACACCATGTTCTCTTAACACTTGAGCTTTTGGTGTGAAAATAAAATTAAATGGGATACTTCCTCTTGTAAATAGAAGACAGGCATACAACTCACACATACATCCACTGACTGGAAATAGTAGAGGGGTTTGCAACCACCATCCACCACAGTGCATCCTCGTTTTCCCTCTCCCCCAGAAGACAAATTCCAGAACAGCCAAAGAAACATCATAAATGATGTCATAAATGCCACCATAAATGACCTAAGAGCCTTTCATATGTCAAAGACAAGGTCACTTTGGACCAGAGAAAGCTACTCAGAAGAAAAATACCAACAGAAGCTACAGAAAAGCTTGGCCATTATTTTAAAACTAAATGTGCTTCCACTGTGTAGGTTCATAAGCCTACCTTCAAAATGCACTGGATAACCACAGGGCCTACTTGCTTCCCAGATGAAACTATCAGAGCAGCCTACTTCCACCCCAGCAGTGCCGAGGCACAGTTCTTCCATCTACAGAGTCCCCAAAGTGGACACAGAACACTACCCAGGATCCTTCATGCTGGATCCATTTAACTTACAGGCTGTCTAGCATGGTGGAGAGTTGAGAGATTTTTGAAGGGGAGAGACCTGGGTTCTAATTCCAGCCTTGCTACAAGGTGATCTCGGGCAAGGCTCATAGCTTTGCTGAGAGACACAGTCTCTTCTTCTGTAAACAGAGTTACCCCACGTAGTCCAGATAAACTAAACGATGGCACAGTGGTGAGTGCTTCACAAAGGTGAGAAGTCCCCTCCTTCCTTTCCCTTCCCCCCAAAAGGAATATTCTTCCCCAGCAAAGACCCAAATACCGGGAGAATCTGGTGCAGTTAACTTCTTTGTGCAAAACGGGCAAACGCTGAGATCTAACAAGCCTCACATTATGCCGAAGAACATATGCCTCTTTAAATGCAAGAAGAAAACAAAAATTGTTCGTAACAGGATCCACCTTTTCTAAGAGCCCTAATTAAATAAGCTGCCCTCAATTTCCAGAGACAGGACGTTATGTAGAGCAGTCTGCTTGTCGTTAACTTTCATAGACCCAGGACCTTGGAACTTACTGAGGTGAAGCAGCCCGCACGGCAATTTTTATGTGGCAAATAGATGTCAGGTCTGAAAGGAAATGTCTTTCACAGTTTCTTCCTCTGTCATCCATGGGCTGAGTTTACAAACAAAGCAAACACACTGACCAACCGAGCTGTCTTCAGATGCATCAGGAGTGTACAGTACCCTCCACCGTGAGCTACCTTCCGAGAAGAACAAAATGCATGAAGCCACAAGCTTCTATTTGAGCAGCACACAAAGCAAGGTCCTTGAAGTGCAGGTGGGGGCCAGGTCTGCGCAAGGAAAACTGGTGGAGGCTTCACGTAGAAGGGGCAGCATTGTGCAAAGGCTAAGAACCCAGGCTCTGTCAGGAAGCTAACCCTGACTCGATACCAGCTAGCTCCGTGACTGGGCAAATAACTCCACTTCTCAGAGCACACCTTTTCCCATGAGCCAAAGCGGTCATAGCATGGTCTGCAGTATAGGATCAGCACAAAGAGTAAATGGGATTGTACAGAGAAGGGACTTTGTCTAGTTCTTGCCACATGAGCTCTCAGCGTTTCGTATCCCTTACTGTTATCCACAGTTATTATTAAGAAGGGGGGGGGAGGGTGGCAGTTGGTGCAGTGATTAAGGTACTGAACTCCCACATGGCCAACCACAGCTAGAGTCCTGAACCTGGCGGCTTGCTTTCTCATTTTCCCTTTCTCTCTCTGTCTCTCTCTGGTCAAATTAAGAATAATAATAATAAAATAATTCTTTTTAAAAAGAAAAGAAAAAGAAGAAGTAAACCTAGTAGGTAACTCTGGCATCATCTACGTATTTCCTCAAATTGACATTTTGTATTGGCTCATCAGAAAAGTCATGATGCATTTTTGCATAGAAAAACATAGAAAAATATTCATGACTTTTCTGATGACCCAATATTTCTTTTGGGTTCAGATAAACTTCGCTCTCTTCCACCAATAAGTAAGACACCCCATTGAAATTGTAATAACCATTAAAAAATATTTTCATGTTTCACATCATCATGTTTATAGTCAGAAAGGGTTAAGAAGGCTAAAATAGCAGACTGGCCATGCAGGGTCAGAACTTCCATTCCCTCAGGAGTAGCTCAAGTGCTAGGGAAGCAGATGGAGGTTGACCCTGGAAGAAATCACTCTTGGGAGAGGTAAGACACACACCCAGAAAGTAACCAGAGCTGCATTCATGAGCAAGTACTGTTTTAAGCGCCACCCTGAGCTGAAGGCTATCCACACTGAGTTCCCAGAACCGACAGAGCAGGATCATCCACGTGAAGCCAGCGCGAACAGAGTAGCACCCTCCATTGAGCACATGTGGAGGCTTCTCTAGGAGCCTCACGGGGAAGACAGACCTGGTCTCTGCCTGCTCAGGGCTTGCCGTCAACACCCCCCCAGTTCAGGTGCCATCCTCGCTAGCATAAATAAAGCACAGCTCCGAGGTGGAGACCGACCACAACCAGGGCCTCGGGGATCAAGAGGAAGCTTCCAGAGCAGAAGACGTTTGAGTCAGGGCTTGGGGACTCTGCCAGGCCAAGTGGAAACGTGCACATCCCACACCAAACAAAGGCGTCTGAGTCCCTGGCCTGGGACTGGCAAGCATGCAGGTGCAGCACCAGGACAATGAGCATGAGGGTGAGTGTAGAAATCTGGGCGGGGCTGATCACACGGGGCACTGATGGATTTCATCAGATTCTGGGCCTTGTGGAAGGCTAGGCAGACAGGGCATGAGGTGGTCAGGACACTGACAGCAGTGGAAGGGAGAAACAGCTAGGAGCAGGGAGGTCCCTTAGAGGCTGTCTCGGTCATCCCAGTGAAAGGCTGTTAGGCTCAGGATTCAGAGCGCCCCTGACTGGTCTATCATGGCCGTAAGGAGGATGTGCTCTAGAATCGTAGTGCTTCTAACAAATCCCAGCTCGTTCATCCCCAGTGGGGCCACTTCAGTCATGTTACTTAAATCACAGAGCCAACTATCTGGTTCATTCTAGTCCTACCAAACGCCAACTGGTCAATTACTATGAAGGAGAATGAGCGTGGTAGTAGTCCCTGATGAAAAGTAAGGAAAAAAGGAATGACAATTCAAGGTTTCTAGGTAGGGGGACATGAGGCTGGCGGTGCTAAGTCTATCGACAAAGATATGGATGTTATACGAGAGGGCCAACAGAGTGGAGGAGGGGAGGTGACGCTGCAACCAGCACCACGCTGAGAGTTCGGATGGGCTAAAGTGTCTAACGAAGATTTGAACAGAAATCTAGAAATTAGCAAAGACGGAAGACTAGGAGTTAGGCCCTTGGGAGCTGTTGGCATATATAATAGCCAAAAGCCTTGGGAGTAGATGAAATCACCCAGGGAGTTTGTAGAAAAAGAAGATAAACAGGCTGGAGACAAGGTTCCAATGTTTCAGATATTTTAAGGTTAGCTGTACATGCCCTGAGGAGTCCCCATGTTTACCACAGGGAAAACCTTCGTAGAAGAGGCAGAAGCAGCGCCACGTTAGGACATGAGGAAGTGATGAACTTTCAACTGCCATGTTTTTGGGCAGGACTGGAGGAGAGAGCTCACAACTCAGAAGTCTGAAATCTCAGGTGTTTGGACTCTCCAGCCACACACAATTCCTCAAGGAGTGATGAGTCCTAGGTTGCCTTCCAAATCTGAGCTGAAAGGTAGTTTAGAAGTGGTTGCTGAGTACATTTCAGGACAGTGAAGGGAAAGGGGAGATCACCTCTAGGAAGAAAAACGTTTCCTAAAACATAATCTTGTCTGCTTCTCCCTTCCACACACACAAAATGCAAAACAAACAAACAAAAACCTCTTTTCCTGAATCCCTGTTTATTAGCTGAGTAGATAAAATATCTTAGGACTTCGGATATTGCTCATCTGGTGAGTATGTACTTAAAACTTTTAATTAAAAATATTTTTTTGAGAGATTTTTGCTGTAGGGAGCATGCACTTGCCAGAAAAAGAGAGAGACAGAGAGACAGAAAATGAGAAATCCCCCCCACTCCCAGGGCAGATGGCTATGCCACAATCCTTTCTTCTCCATTCTCCTCTCAGGATCTTGGGCACACATGCTCATGCGCCTGGCTTGAGTTTAAGCCACTGGGTCTAGGACTTGAACCACAGTTGACTACATAGCAGTCCAGCAACATAGCCATTACGCCAACTGCTGGTCCCTGTACTTAAAACCTTTAGTTGCTGTACCAAGGGGTGAGGAACACAAAAGAGGAAAAGCCATGGTTTTTTTTTTTTTTTCCTTATGCAGTTTAAGATTAAACAAACCTGGGGGTAGCAAGCAATTTTCTAAAGGACCAACTGATAAATATTTTAGGTCTCAAGGGCCACACAGTCTCTGTTGCAACTACTCAACTCTATCCTTGTAACATGAGGGCAGCCACAGACAATACTAATGAAGTAAGTGTAGTTGGCTTCTAACACAACTTTCTTTGTAGGGCCAGCCAGTGGTGCGGTGGTTGGAGCAGCTAGATACCACATGGCTGACTGTGTGGTTCAAGTCCCAGAGCCAGAAGCTTGAGAGACTCACTTGGTGTGTGTATACACGTACCCAGAATCCTGAGGAAAGGGAGAAATGGAGGAGAGGGGATTGTAGTGTGACCATTCCCCAAGAGAGAGTGCTTTCTCTCTCTCTTGTCACCCTCTAACTTACCTCTTTCTGGTGAGCATACCCACCCTCTGGCAAAACTGAACAAAATAAATTTTATTTACAAAAACTAATGACTGGCTGGATTTGGCCTAAGGGTCACTGTCTACCCATTTCAGAATATAACACAAGACAATAAAGGAGAATCTTTGTCACCTTGGAAGCTCACAAGAGGCAAAGTCACCAAGGAATGTTAGAAAGAACATAGACCTTCTACTACACATGTAGAAAGAAAAGAAAATTTGAGCTTGTTGTGGATTCAACAGACTAAAATAAAACGATAAAATAAAACTCAATGGACTAAAATAAAATAAAATTTACAACTATCAATATTTCCAAGTCTTCTCTCACATTTTTTTTTTCCTGCTCTATAAATTTTGGAGATGGAAGGTCTGAGGTTTCCTTCAAAGATATTTCCCTTTAAAAACTAAGTTCCTAGAGGCATTGCAAGAAGGAAGGTTGCCAAGGTCTACCCTTCCCTGTTGGGTGCTAACGACTGCTATCCTCTCCATGGAAGGCCAGGAGCACAAATCTATGTGATTGTCTGCTTCTGTTCTATTACTGGCTTTTCTCTCAGGAAAGAAGAGAAATGATACTGAATCTTCAATTCATCTAGAAGCACGGGCCAGGGTGAACCCTTTCCTGAGACCACCTCAGTGGAATTGTGCTGCTTAAAGTCAAGCTAGGAAGGAGTCACAGATGAATAAGGTCAACAGTTCTTGAGACAATTTCTTGTCTGAACTGCAAAACTGAATGCCAGTACGTCCACGCATTACCTAATGTCCACCCTTCCGGAAGCGCTTCGTGAACAACGACCAAGACAGAGCTATGGGAACTGTCATTTCCCTTTGCTGGATGGTTTGCTCCAGTCTGATATGCCCAAGAATGGCAACTACTTTGAAATTCCACCTTTAAACCTGCATTTAGGCCACTAACCCTAAAAGACGCTTGTTCAATGACACATTTCCTGGAAATGCAGAGGACAAGTAAGGTACTATGTCAAAGGCATTATTATTATTATTATTATTATTTTTAAAAAGGAGGAGGAGAAAGGAAGAGAAGGGAGGAAAGGACAATGGCCTGGTTCAGGGAGCATTTTAAACCACAAAGAAGTGACTGGATCCCACAAGGCTGACTGCATGGAAACACCTTCTGTTTCCTGCTTCATCCAGAATCTCTCTCAGTGCAAGTGACTTGGACTGACGGCAGTGAAGTCTCCAAGCCCTCTGGACTTTTTAAATTGCTTGTAATATACAGACCATCAGAAGGACTTGGGTAATTGAGTGTGAAAACATAAAACAGGGCAACCCCCAGGCCTGCTGGCTCATAAACCACTACACAAAAACAAAACATCAGAAGTAGGACTCTGGGTAGAATACAAAGAAAGTGAAGTCTGTGTAAAAAATAAAATATGTTAATTAATAAAAGCAAGAAATGCCACCTCTTAAGGTCTTCACATGAGCCAGACGCCACATGAGGCCTGTCTATGAGTCATCTTATTTAACTGTCCCAGGAGCCCTGGGCAGGGGCTGTCACCATCCCGCCCTCCAGGGCAGGACGAGTATTAGTCTGAGAGGTGTGAAGGGCTGAGGAGGGCATGGTGGGGATGGGGCCTGAAGCCCTGCACTTCCCCACTCCAGGAAATCCACGGCGTGGCAGCAGCTCTGTAGCTGCACTGGGCGCTGCCTTTACTCCCCTGTTCTGTCTGATGCCCTCTGCTGATAGCGAAGAGCCTAGGCTTCTCTAAGCCTCATTCCACAGACAAGCAAACTGACTTCCAATGTGGTCCTAAGAAATCCAAGGTCGGGATCAGCAGTTAGCGTAATGGCTATGTCGCTGGACTCCCATGTAGTTGACCGCGGTTCGAGTCCGGGACCCGATAGCTTAAACTCACGCCGGGCGCGTGTGCGTGCGTGCCCAAGATCCCGAGAGGAGAATGGAGGAGAAGGGATTGCAGCGTGGCCATCCCCCCGGGGGGTGATTTCTCACTTTCTATCTCTCTGTCTCTCTCTATCTGTCTGGTGAGCACATGTGCCCTATAGCAAAAACCTCTCCAAAAAAAAAAAAAGAAGAAAAGAAAATCCAAGGTCATCCAAGGCCGGCAGAGGCAGACCCAGAGTCCAATGCAAGCCTTCCAGTCAGAAGGCTCAGTTCCTTTACAGGACAGCCTCTCCTCCTAGACGGTGTCATCCCAGAGTCCCAACCTTCATGCCACCACTTCCCAAAGGACAGCCAGTGCCCAAAAGAGGTGGTGCCTGTACCGATCCTTGAGCCAGGCAAGGGCCTCCTCACTGACAGATCCCTCCACAGCTTCAGCTAAGGGCAGAGCCTGGGAGGAACCCAGCCTCAGACAGCCCAGCTGCGGTCCTCTCTCTCCTACACCAGAAGCTCCCAAAGTCCCGCGTGCCAGGGACAGCACTGCCCTCTGACCCTCCTGCCAGCTACGCCCCTTTCCCACATGGATGAAACCTGAGGTTAGAAAACACCACTCAGAAGTGACTCATTTCTGACTTCCCTGCCAAAAACAACACCCATTTACGTAACTGGCTCACACACCAATCTTTTCTTCCCCCTCGGGGTGACTAGCCTGTCAAATCCAGGCTGGCTGTCCTCACAGACTGGCCCTCCGTTCCCAGCAGAGCCCAAGGAGACTGCTTTTTCTGCTCTCCTCTCTGCTGTCCTGGGTCAGAGGTCGCCAAGCCAATGTCTTCCTCCCCAGCACGTTCTGTGGTGAAGGGTAAAGATTCCCTATCGGATGCTGACTCTGGGGCTGATTTCTTAAGCCAATTTCAAAAAGTAAGAGTGCCATCAGGGCAAGGCCCCATGAACCAGGGATTTTTCTCTTGCTTGAATGTGCAGCCTGCTTCCTGACGGAGCGCTTCTCACATTTTCCACCTCGAGCTGTGTACGTGCAGAGAAGAAAGCCTTTTCGGGTGTGTCTGTAGCCTAGACTTTGGCAGAGGAATGGCTGTGGGCAGCCACTTGATACATAAGTTACTGTGCTTCTGTCACCGGAAGCAAGGATTAAAAAAAAATATTTTTTTTTAAATCCTTTTCATTTGTCTATATAGGTTCTCTCTGGACATGGGGCACACATATAAGGGCTCTTCATAAAGTTCATACAAAATACACCACATAAAAAATAAAACTGCGAGGATTTTGAAAATTTTTGGCACCCAAATAAATTCATACATGAATTCCACTTTTCCATCAATTTTATTAGGAAGACTCCTTGTAGCCTAAAACATCTGCATTTGCTAAAAACAAAACAAAACAACAAACAAACAAAAACACCAAAATAAATCCCACAAATCAGAAAAATTAGATCTATTTAAAGGTCCACTCTCCTTTCCTGCAGGTAGGGCCAGCCCCTGTCGACAGCTCCCACAAAGGAGAGGAAGCGGAGGGAACTTCCGCCGGGTGCTGGTGGGAACGTCTCAGGAGGAGGAACACGGGAATTGGCAAGGATTCGAAGGACGGATATGTAAGTGCTGTGAGGCTTGCTGAGCCCTGGGTGTGCCAAAAATTAATTCATAAGCAAATGCTTATTTTATAGTTTCCCACTTGCTACAAAACATCAAGCAGAAAGGAAATATTCCTTCTGGGGGCTGGCAGGAAGAGGGTGGCATCAGGGTGGGAAGCAAGCAAGCAGGAAGTACTCTCCAAGACAAGCTTGATCCTGTTGTCTGACAATGTGTCTCCTGTTTTTGGAGAATCCAAGGGCTGTGGGACCATTGCTCAGCTCCTGTGAGCAGAGGGGCTTGACATGAAGGCTGAGTTGCTCTGAGAGCACCCTGGTGGGACAAGTCTCGAAGGTAAGTTCAGTCCTCACAGGTTGCCACCATCAGAGAAGCCAGGGTAGGGACAGAAGATGCTGGAAGATTTGGGAACACTGTCCCGAGAAGCCCATTATAATAGACAGGGAACCAGCCTCAATTTTGCTTCCAGACATTCCAGAATTTTAGGTGGTAATGTGACAGATGACAGAGTTTCAGAGTAAGAGAGCGAACACTCCCAGCAAGGGTGCTAGCAAGCATACTATGCCCTTATTTTCAGATTACCATAAATTTAATCCTCTGTGGTCTGGCCAATGAAATCCAGAACTTTTGGAGAGTGAAGGTCCTGGTGACTTTATCCTTGAGACAGGGCAGAATTTTCACAGTGTCCAAAAGGGAAGTACGTAAATCAATACTTTTACAAAGAAGGAACTGAGATTCTAGGGAGAACCAGACTGCCAAGACCATCATGCCTCCCTTCTCTGCTGCCATGACATCTTCCTCAGGGCCTGAATGACCCATGATAGGTGCTCAGTCAATTATAAGGATATGAGAATGGGGAGCAAGTCCCAAAGGTCGCCCCCAAATTCTCTCTCACCACATATACACATGCCATCCTCACAAGTGGTAGAATGTTTTTTCTCTTCCCTTTGAAACTGGACTGCCCCAGTGATTGGCCTGGACCACCAGAAAGTGATAGAAGTGTCATTCTAAGACTCCTAAACCCAAGCTTTTAAAAAAGAAAACTGGTACTTCTACTTCCTGCTTCTTGAAACACTAGTTCTCAGAACCCAGGCACTATGCTGTGAGAAGCCCAAACCACCTGTAGAACCAAAGCTTTCCAGGCAGCAACCCCAGCTGAGAGCCAGAATATCACACAGCCATACAAGTGGCAATCTAGGCCATTCCAGCCCAACCAAGCCCCTGATGACTGCAATCCCAGGGAAGACCACATAGAGCCAAAGAACCACCCAGCTAAGCCCAAGCCCCTAGATCATGACAGGCATCAAAATAGCCATTGCTTTCAGCCCTTCGGTTTTGAGGTGGTTATTAACTTAGTACAGACCACTGAAAAGGGGCACAGGGAGAAATATGAAATGCTTATCACGGGTTTTGTTTGACTTCATAGCTTTAAGTTATAACCTCCATGAGATTCTGTTTTCTCTTCTTTAATGGTAATAATGTTTGCCCAATGTAGCTCATGGGCAAGTGGGAAACCCAAATGAGGTATCTTAGTAAAAGGACTTCATGAACAGTGCAGAAATTGGACATGGGTTACATCTGTCTTCTTTACTGAGCTCTGCAGTCATGATCCCACCTCCAAACTACCTGTATCTCTCTCGTTGGATATGACAAGCATTTGCCTTGTAAGAAAGTGCCAAATTATTCTCCTTTCTAAAGCACCTACCATTCTTCCTCAGACTCTCCTGAAGAATACAGCCATTAAGGGCAAGGAGTCATCTGGGTAGCCAGGCTACTCTACTACTTATTGGTTGTATGGCTTAGAGCAAGTTTCTTAACTATTCTGAGTTTTCATTTCCTAATTAATAAAAAGGGATAAGCACTTCATCTACCTCATAGTGAGGGCATGAAGATTAAAGGGGATAATGCATGAAAACCACTTATGCATAATTCTGCACATGGTAAGTGCTTGGCAAATGTTGGTTATCATCATCATGTTGCTATTTATTTTAAAGAGAGATTTTTGCTACAGGGTGTGTGTGCTCGCTGGAGAGACAGAGACAGACAGAAAGACAGAAAGTGAGAAATCACCTGCCAGGGGGCATGGCTATACCACAGTCCCTTCTCCTCCATTTTTCTCTTGGGATTTTGGGCATGCACACACATGCACCCGACATGAGTTTCAAGCCTCCGGGTTTTGGGACTTGAACTGTCGTTGGCCAAGTAGGAGTCCAACAATGTAGCCATTACGTCACCTGCTGATCCCCCTATTTTTAAATTCTACAGTTACTATACAGTAAAACTGACTTCTCTGGTGTACAGGTATGTGAATTTTTACACACATGTAGATTCATGTGATTGCCACCACTGCCAGCAAGATGCACAACATTTTCACCACCCAAATACTCCCTTGTACCATTCACTTGTAGTCAAATTCTCTCTTATCCCTAACCCCGGCAAATGCTGATGTATCCTCCATTACCAGAGCTTTTATCCTTTGAAATGTCACATAAGCAGAACCATGCAACATGCCACCTTTTGAGACTGGCTTCTTTCATTTAACATAATGCCTTGAGATGAATCCGAGCTATCCCATTTGTCAATAGCTTCTTCCTTTTTTATTGCTGAGCAGTAATCCGTTACATAGATATATTATATTTGGTTTATCCATTCACCATTTTTTTTTTTTAAGTTTCTTTCTTTCTTCCATGAACAAGAAACAACAGACAAAGAGATGGCACCTCCAGCAAGGCTTTGATGACACAATTCACCCTACCCTACGAATCCCTGGATCAAAGCATGAGCGTACCCAGAACCTTCCCATGTGTGTCAGCCTTGCAGAGTGTCACCTAATAACCGCTGTGTCACCATCCAGCTTCCCCAACATTACTTTTAATAATTACTTTCAGAAATTAAGAAAGACTTTAGAAATGAAACCTGCTGCCTGATCTACTAGATTTTTTTTGGTTAAGAGAGATTTCTTTACTATAGGGCACATGCACTCACTAAAGAAACAGAGAGACAGAAAGCTAGAAATCATTCCCCAGGGGATGGTCACACTGTAATCTCTTCTCCATTATCCTCTCGGGATCTTAGGCACACACACCCAGTGTGAATTTTAAGCCGCTGGGTCCAGGACTTGAACCACAGATGACTAGGTGGGAGTCTAGAGACATAACTATTATGCCACCTGTTGGTCCCAAGATGCTACTAGATTCTTAAGACTCTCTGGGAAAAATAGCTAATGACTGCTCAAATATGCTGATTCCAATATGCAAGGGACCCCTTGGTAGACATGGGGACATAGGATAACTTCCCTAATCTCCACAAACTGGAAAAGACAGCAGGTCTTCTCTTCTCCATGTGAAACACACTCCAAATCCTGGAAGGAGGTGTTCCCACACATGACAGCTCTTTTGGAGCCCTATCCTTGGGCAGGTGACACATACACAGCCCTGAAACTGTGCAGCCTGCCTGCTTCCCTGCAGTGGCCCTTTCTAACCCTTGTCATGAGAAATGCAAATCTCAGGAAGCCCACCTGACCACAGCTCTGTTTCCCTTCCTGAGACCATGTGTGTCAGGCTGAACAGGAAGTGACAAAGGGCAGAGAGCTCCAGTTGCAGCTGACTCCGTCTTCATGGGTGAATGCATTTCAGCAATCATTAATAGCCACCACGGCAGTCTGAGCCCCCGTCAGACGAACGTCCCAGCTGGTCATTTTCTACTTTGAACCAGCTCCTCTACAGCAATGCTAAACTCTGAATCACTCCCCCCGAGACGTCAGGGTTCTGTCCTTAATTGGCCCCAGACACAACCCGAGTTCCACATCATTTTCTCCAGAGAAAGAGAAGCTTGGGGCCAACAGGAATCTCATAATTTGACTTCAGGCTCGAAGAAACTTTCCTGGAACCATAAGCCTATGAGGCAAGGGGCAGACTGCCCACCCACCCCACAACCTCCACCACTCAGGGTTCACAGAAGGTGGAAAGAAAGTGAAAGAGGGTCTCTGGGCTCCTCCAGGGCCAGTCCCTCCCATCCTGGCAAATGACCCACAGGCCACCACATCCCAGCCTGCCCTGGCTCCCTCAAGAGGAAGCATGTCCACTCCCAGGCGGCTGAACCCCTGTAACCCCACTGTGGCAGTCATCTGAAGCCTGAGCATATGAGTAACAAATGTGTGAAAATATGAGGTGAATATTCCTGATTATTTTTACATTATAAAGAACTTGAAGGAAAACTGCTTCTGTGTGCCTTGCTGTCACCATCAGGGGCACACGGAAAAACATGGTCCCTTGTCAGTGAGCCTCACATGTTGGTGCCCCAGCCCCACGAGCCACCCACGCTTCTTCACATCTTAGTTAATGGTTCCATTCAGACAGGAAGCTTCCGAAGCTACCTGGGACCATTGGCCTTCCCTTCCCCACATTTATCCAGGTGCCATTTTGGCCAACATCTCATCATTGTCCCTTGGTCTAGACATGATCTCAAGCAGGGAGTGACAAAGTCTTCCACTTCTGACACCCTGTCCCTCACTTTCTCTCCATTAGTCCCAAGAAGGTTCAGGCTCTTGTCTTTCCCATTCTTTCTGTACTGAGGTGTCGCTTGGGTACAGCAAAGCACCCAATGTAAACAGTCGGCTAAGACTGAGTTTTGAGCATGTGCACACTCAAAACTACCACCCGCATGGGGACCAGCAGTTGGTGTAATAGCTATGTTGCTGGACTGCCAAGTAGTCGACCACAGTTCGATTCCCAGACCCCGTGGCTTAAACTTACACTGGGCACATGTGCATGAATGCCCAAGATCCCGAGAGGAGAATGGAGGAGAAGGGATTGTGAGGTGTGGCCATGCCCCCTGGGAGGTGATTTCTCGCTTTCTATCTCTCTGTCTCTGTCTTTCTCGCAAGTGGACACACCCTATAGCAAAAACCGCTCCAAAAAAACCCTTAGCACCTGCATGAAGATTCAGAATGTATATCCTGCACCAAGAGATCTCCAAGCCCCTCCTAGAAAACACCATGTCTTTTCCCAAGTCATGCCCCTCCTTCTATAACAAATTCATTCTGAATTCTGGCTCTTATCAGCTCTTCCCTAAATTGCTAATTAACTTTTTTTTAGGTTGAAATATTTATTTCTTTCATGAGAGAGGAAAAGAGAGGGAGAGAGAGTGCCCCAGTTGGATCTTCATGCCCTGATCTACCCCCAACCAGCCCTATGGGCACATACACGTACTCAGTGTATAGAAGGAGGTCCCAGGATGCCAACCCAGAACCTTCTCATGTGGGTCCAGTTAAGTTACCAATGTACCATCTGGCCTTTGCTAATTACCTTTTATAATCATTAGACTGCTCTTTCTGGACTGTCCTTTTAAATTTTATCTATCCTACAGAGGGAGACGAATAGTCTTACACATTACAGCTCCAAGGCCCATGGAGGGCTATGCTGCTACTATATACAAACCCCGACATCCAACCCAGCCCTTCTCAGCTCTCTGACACGGTGCTCCTCCTCCAGAAACACCTAACGCCTACTCTTTGAACATAACCATTGCTCTCACATCTTCCTTCCAGGGAGTACGACCAAGTCTCACAGGACCCAGCTCCTAGCTCAAGTTCTATCCCCCAGATTTACACCCACACTTCAGGCCCATTTCACCCAAGACAAGTAAACTCTCACAAACTCCTCACATAGATGTCACTCCTCTGGCTGTTCCAAGTATCATTCTAATTCTCTGATGGCAGTAGATGTTATTCTTGAGATGGAGCTTCCTATGTGCCTTTGCACATATCCTGATGAGATATTCAATTTCTTGAAGACTAACCTTCTGGAATTCTGGGATTTCTCAAATTAGTAAAGCTTAAGAAAATTGGAGAATGGAGAGAATGATCTACAGTTTTCCCACTTCTTATTTGGCTGGTAGAAAACAAACCTATCATCTACTATCGACACCATTCAACTACAGAAAAGATACTGGTGTGAGAAATAAAACTCATAGAGATCTAATCTCAGAATGAAATAGATAGGTGATCCTTCCAACTGAATAGACTGATTAGTTAAAAACACACCATGCTGCCCTCATTTTTCAACTTGGAAATGCCTGGAGAAAATTCCCATAGACTGACTAGTTTCAATGCCTGGAAATCATTGCCTGGAGCCCCCCTGGGGGGAGGCCCTCTGGGTGGGGCGATTTCTCACTGTGTACAGCAACACGTACACAGAAGTCCTCAATAAATATTTAGTTAAACAGACCTAAGACTTGTGGGTTCACAGACAAGGAGCATTTCAGGACCACTTCCATCCCACCATGTGTACCCAGACACCGAGATCACCCCTGTGGGTGGACAACATCCCAGTTGAGGAGGACACTGGACCCACCCACACTCATGAGACAAAATCAAATAGCAACCCCAGCATTTTGCGACTCCCATGCCCATCAAACAGCTCAGACATGCAGTGGACTTTGCCATCGGCAGAGGTGACTAACGCATTGTCATTCATGTCAACCTAGTGCAATCCATAGTAACGAACTTCAAAAGTGTGTGAGGGGGCAAGTGGTGATTGCAGGGCGTGAGGAAAGGGCTGCCAGCTCAGTCAGCTGTACAGGCTGTGCAGGGCAGGAGGGTGCCTGTGGGAAGAGCTAGCAGTGGCTGAATCCTAACTGTGCTGCACTTGCCAACCCAGGTGCCCTGGCCTGGGGCGCATTCACCCACAGGAAGAAACGCCTTTTAATTTGCTCAAAGCATCAAAACTTCATTAATCCAGGTTCTGGATTTCAATTCAAGGCCAAGAATATGTCAGGTCAAATATGAATTTATATTTCAGGGTGAATTTTATGGTATGTGAATTATGTCTCGGTATGTGTATGTGCAGGCATGTACACACACACACACTCATGAGAAATCTTTCTTCGGAGAGCACAAAGGAAGAATGCATAAAAGAGATAATAAAAATATTCAAAGGAATCATTTGAAATACCCTTTACATAAAAGTTATGTTATTTATGCATTATTAAAGCTCATTAAAACAACTTAAGAACTTCTATCAAAATTCTAGTTTTTATTACTGTATTTAAATACATACCATACCTAGCTATCCAAAAAATCATCTACTCATCTGTGACTAACCTAGCCTGGCTTTTCTCAGGTAGTTCCTATTAGTTCAAACTGGTTTGGTTTTATTAAACTTTCAGTTATTGGGCAGAGAAATTTATAGTGAGCAACTGCTGTAACTACATCTTCTAAAAAACACACATAGTCCCTTCTAGTCATCTCATGGAACCTCCTTTAATCTTAGATAAAAACCATAAATAGGGCCAGTTCTGTGGCAAGGAAATGAAGTGATACTCAAGAGATGCTCAATCCCTCGTGGCCACTGTGCTTTAAGCACCCAGTCCCGTCAGCCCGGGACATGTCGGGTAGAAGCACCAGAGGCCCAGGCCCAGGCAGCTGGGGAACTGGAGAAAGGGATCACGGTGTGACCAGATCCTACAGAAAGTGTTCCCTGTCCTGCTGTTTTCATGTGCACATACACATGCTGTCATGGATGAAGAAAGGAAGGGAACGGCATAGTTTTAAAAGCCTGTAAGTGGGGCCGTCAGGGGTGGAGTGGTGGTTAAGGCACTGGATTCCCACTAGGCAGACTGTAGTTTGAGTCCCGGACTCAGTGCCTTGAAAATAATGCCAGTGCATGTGTGTGCATGCCCAAAATCCCAAGAGGAAAATGGACGGAAGGGATTGTGGCATGGCCATCCTCCCCTCAGGGGAATGATTTCTCACTTTCTCTCTCTCTCTCTGTTTCTCTCCAGCAAGTGCCTGTGCCCTATGGCAATCACTTACAACAAACACCAACAAAAACTATAAATGAACTTCATTCCATCATTCATTCATAACAAATGTTTATAGAGTACCTACTATGACCCAGATCCCGGGTTCAATTTATTTTTCACATCCTCAGCCTTTCAGCAATTTTCAAATGTAACTTGTGTTCTGGAAACGCATCTGATTTATGACTGAGTGATCATACCGAGACATCAAGAGAATTAGCTGTTCAGAAAAACAGAATAGTGTGCTTTACGAATGAGCTGTCATTCATGCAAGCCTGCCACCACCTAGAAATCTGGTTCCCAGAACAGATTCTCCGGCCCACAGGGACACCATGCCAGTGACCTGCCGCCTTCCTACCTGTATAGTGGTGTTCCCTCCTTCCAGCAGGGCGATGGCCAGGAGAATGCTTTCATGGAACACTCGGTCACTGGACGCGTTCATTATGAGGTCGATCACCAGATTGGAGGCCCCTTCCTTGTCAAGGTGACACTGAACCTCAGCCAGGCTCATCTCACCCCGGCTCATAGAGCTGGATCCAGAACCTCCCCCTGGGAAGACAGAACACTCTTTTTATTAAGCACATTGAGGGCAGTTAACATTTCTTGCATGCTTGCTATGCACTGACCCTTCATGGAAAGCATACATTACCTGAATGATCTCTTCTGAACCTGTTAACAGCCCCTCAAAGAAGGTGCTGATTATTGGCACTGATTATGAAGTCCCTTGGTCAAGGACACTCAGCTTCTACATAGCAGAGATAATATTTGAACTCAGGCAGGTAAATAAAGGAAGGAGGATAGATTTTAGCGAATGGTCCAAAGTCAACTAGCCAAGACTTTCCCTTAAAGTACGATGCCTTGAGGGGACCAGCAGATAGTGTAGTACTTAAGGCACTGAACTCCCACATGGTTGACCGTGGTTTGAGTCCTGGGCCTGGCAGCTTGAAACTTATGCTGGGTGTGTGTGTGTGTATGTGTGTGTATCTGTCCCAAATTCCAGGAGAATGGAGGAGAAGGTATTGTGCTGTCCTGTTGTGGGGTGATTTCTCACTTTCCCTCTTTCTATCTCTCTCTGGTAAGCACATGTACCCTATGGCAAAAACATAAACAAACAATGACTAGGGGACAGAATTATTAAGAATTGGTTTGAGTTTAAGAAACACTTAAACACTCCTTTGGAAACACAATCCCTTTAGCCTGCTTTTTAATAAACCCACCCTAACCACAAACTCATCCTTTCATATGAGTTACCTATTCATTCACTCATTCAACAACTATATACTCTGCACTTGGCATGAAGCCAGGAGTTGGGAGGCAGGGAACAAAACTGACTTTCAGATGAGATGAATACACTGACTAAGAAAGGGTTTATGCCATTGAGTCAAATGAATTCCCATTGCACTTAAAAAGTATGTATTTAAGAACTTGCCTTACAGTATTGGCAATGACCATAATATTACTGTATGGAGCAATGGGTTCATCAGTTTCAGAAAGAGAAAAATTATCTACCAGTCCTTCCTTGCAAAGCTTAATGCAAATGCCACCTCCTTCCTGCTGTTATGCCCTTGACTCCCTCCTTTGGTAGACCATCTTCTCTCCTGCAGCTTCTCAAAGTCAGATCTGTCTTGCTGCATTTTCAAATCCCCTTGTGATGTCCCTCAAGGGCCTCACGTATTTGCTGAATGGCCCCACTACAGAAAGCAAATAATTTTGAGATGTTGTATGAGGAACTTCTGCATGAGGATCACTAGGGATTTGTTATTTGACAAGCTGAGTTCCTGTCTGTGGGATGCCCTGAGAACTGCATCTTTGCCAAAGCCTACAAAATCCCATGAAACCCAGCAGATATGTTCAAGTTTTTATCTGGTGAGAAATCCAAGCTCCCTCCCTTGAAGTTGCTAGGATAAATTAACTAAACACAGAGTATTTCTGGGCTATGCATGGAACCCACGGGGGATCAAAAGCTGTCCCAGTAATCATTATAAGATGAATAAAACAACTCACATTTGTGCTTGGAGCAATGAGTTACTAACTCTCGGCAAAACCCGAACTGGTAGGACCCAATATTGAATTCAATGGTTTTGCAACTTCTATTTATAATTGTGCTTTAAAATGATTTGAAACACTGACAGTTTGCCTTTAAGAACTTCTGTACAGAATTTTTTTTTCCTTTTTTTCCTTTTTTTGTAAACTCCTGTAAGAGTTACAGACTGGTCACTAACAAGCTTCCATTTCCTCTGTTTAGCTGGGATAAGAACAGTAAGCTTCCACAGGAGGGGTATCTTTGAGGAGAACATGACATAAATAATGCAAAGTTGCTTGGGAAGCCCCTGGCTCTCAGTGAGTGCATAATAAATGGTAGCTTGACCTCCCCAGCTGCCGAGATTCTCATCATTTTATGGCAAGACATGAGTACGAATGGCCAGAGAAAAATGTTCAATAAAGTTGAGTTCTCCGAATCATTCAAATATTACCAAGAGCATCACTGAATGGGAAAGAGGGGTAAATGCTTAGGTATTATCTCAATGCAAGGAAACACTGTTTTATAAGGAAATATGCTTAGGCATCTTGTGTGATGGTAGACCAAAGACCAAACAAGTTGCTAAAAAATATACTAGCAATGGACATCATTGAGTTTCAACCTCTTAAGGAAAAGCATGCAGCCATCATGTGACATGCCTGATTCACACATGAAGCTAAAAGCACACCACACGGCCTACCTCCTCCCCCAGGCTTGCTGGGTCCTCCTGGTGACAGCGGGCCGTTGCCAAAGCTGGTAAGACTCTCTCTTCTTCCTGAAGGTCTGATGTTTCCATAGTAACGGTTGACCAAAATTTGCCTGAGCGCCTCACCCTTAATTCAAACAGGATAATGGAATCAAGTTCTGAATTGAATGCATAACTGACAGACTAAAATTCAAAACAAAAACAAAAACAAAAACAAAACAAAGGGAGTACTCGGCTCTAACTGGCCCAGTTTTACTCAGTGAAAAAAAATAAATTATTAATAAAAAGCATTTGGAAACTGAAGTTAGCTTAAATATTTTCTCAGGGAACAAGAATTTCTTTCAAGGTAGCAATCTAGAATATTAAATGTCTGAGGTACCCTCTCTCACATAGTGAATGACAGAACAATAATTGTGAAGGGCAACTAACTTTAACAAAAATAAACAAATGATATATTCAACTGGACTGGTGTGAAGTGTATTCATGTTGGGAAATCCATTTCACAAGCTGCAGTGATGTACAATGATTCCACGTATATAATCAATCTACTTTAAATTCCCCAAATCCCTTGGGAGTATGTAAGCTGACAGAAGTTGGACAAATTGAAATTTTTACAGGTCAGTTTCCACAAGGCAGTAAAAAAATGTTGTCTCCTACCATAGTATTTATTTCCAGAGTGCTAAGAAAATATAAAGATAGCAGAGTAATAGAGTGTAAGTCAATATTATGATATAATAAAGAAAAAAATCAGAATTTATTACAAAGATAACTAATGATGAAGAAAAAACAATGCTCTAGGAAGTAAATTAGTGACAGATACCAAATAGGCCAATCAAAAATGAATACCATGAATTCGGCAGTATTATGTCTGGAATTTGATTTAAAATAACGTGGAAGAAAGGGAAGTGAAGAGGGGTATAAATGAGATAAGAAGGGGCACGAAATGATAGCTGCTGAAGCCCTCTTATGAAGTGGAGTGGTCAAAACTCTTCAACTGGGGCCCAGCAGGTAGCGTGGTTAAAGCACTGGATCCCACAAGGCCGGCTGTGTGATTTGAGTCCTGGACCTGATGGCTTGAAAACTGTAATGGGTATGTGTGCAGACGTGCCCAAAATCCTGAAGGAGAATGGAGGAGAAGGGATTGCAGTGCAGCCATCCCCCTGGCTGGTGATTTCTCACTTTCCCTCTGTCTGTCTGTCTCTCTAGCCAGTGTAGGCATCCTATACCAGTAACTACAGAAATAAACAAACACCACTTAAATTCCTTTTGTATATAAAAAGGTTTTAAAATATCAAAGAACCCAGAAGAGGGTATAACAACTCTTTCTTAGAACTCTAACCCCAAATGGCTGATTTTGATGTGTTCTCTCATACTTAGAGACACTAGCCAGCCAGCGCACACAGGCAGGATTTATTCTCATCCTGGTCCCACTTTCGGGCATGGTCCAAAGGGACTCTCAGACCACCTTCTAATCTGTGCGATCCCACAAGTTGCAGGCTGCATGAATTTCCCCTGGACTCTTTCC
>NW_006159551.1:248565-281057 GCF_000334495.1 Tupaia belangeri chinensis | reverse complement strand
TCTTTCCCAGGCACAAAGTAGTAAGGCCTGGAGTTCCTTCTCCGGGTGCACCATCCAAGAGAGGTAAGTGAGAAGTCTAGCAGAGAGAAGAGGTGTCAAAATCTAGCAGTTTTCTAAAATAGAGACTCAAGAGTTCTTTTGAAGAGACCTGCAACTGTAACATGAGTCAGTGGAATTTAGAGTGATTTGTTAATAAGCTCTGAGAATAGGTCCGGAGAAAGGAGGGAGCAGATGGAGGGGCAGAGGCACCCTAAGGGAGCCAGGGGAGCAGAGAAGAAAGGAGAATGGCAAAGGCTGGGCATGCCTCAAGGGTCAAAATCTTGTGAAGTCCCAGGGCCACACAGCCCGGTACATTTTCTTTGTTAATTAATGCTGCTGGTTAAAGGCTCTAGGGATTAATGGGAGTGATCCAAACAGGGGAAAGGGGATGAGGAGAGTAAAGAGAGTACTGATTTTTAAATGAATGCACAGGAAATGAAAAATTTCAATTTTCCCCTTTCCATCTTACCTACACATATGAGAGTTCTTTACAAAGTTCATGGAAAATGCATATTATCAAAAAAAAAAAAAGAAAAGAAAAAAACCCATGCATAGACTTCAATTTTTTTTTTTTGCACCAAAGTAAACTCATACTTTAATTCTATTTTCCATGCATTACGTGAAGCTCCCTCGTGTCTCCAGTAGTTGAGCAAAGGAGGGGAACTTCAAACAGTTCATGAAACTCATTCTCACCTGGATCACTGTAAATTCAAGATTCTAAGCGGGCTTCAAATGAGGAAATTACTTGTGATGTCTTAAGTACTTTTTAAATGAACTGGTTGCAAGTGAGAACAAGTTTCAGTACGAGATTCTTTCATGCCTTAGGAAATCCATTTTGGTGTGAAGTCAGAACTCTATTGGAGGTTTAGTCTCAGCCACCGATACACACAAATCGACACTTTCCTGAGCAGGCCCTGGAAAAGTGGTGATTTAAATGGCTGACTTCATAACACAGATGAGAAGCTTACAGGAATAGTCAGGAAAGCCTATGAGGAAATGGGGGAGAGAAAAGGTGGCTTCCATGTTGAGTATGACTACTCTTTCTTCATGTCATGATGCATCTGCTGGATTCACTTTCCATAAGATACAGACCTCGCATTCCAACAATGCGGATGGCTGCAGGAAGCCATCCTAAATTGCCAACTGGATCCCCTTTGGCACCAGGAGAACACTGTCTAAAAGACAGGTGGTTGGGACTGGTGAGCTACAGCCACAGAAGACAGTCAACATAGCCATTGCACGAGACTCCCAAAAACCCCAGGATGGAATGGCCAGGTCCAGGAAGTATTTTAGTGAGTGATTAACACACACTGCCCTTAAGGAAGTCTCAGCTGGAGCTCTGACACTACAAAATTCCACTTAGGGCCTGAGTGGCTTGGTTCCTGGTAGTCATCTTCTGCCCCTACTTGTCAGGGTTTTGAAAATAAACAGTAAGATCCTGGGTCAGTTTACAATTAAGATGCAAGAAGAGAAGAAAGGAATACAGACTCCAGGGAAAGGAACTCCATGTGGATGGTGGATGTAGCCTGGAGGCCGAACTAAAGTTACAAAGGGACCTCACGTTACCACTGTGCCTCTCCTCCACCAGAAATACCCTGTTACCATAGCAACCGATGCATCAAATGGTACATCTTCCCTGTTAGAAAGTACCATAAAATGTTGTTATGGGGGAAGAAAACACATTCTACCCAACAAACTTTCTCCTCCCTTTTAACTATATGTTTTGGCCACGCATTCATCTCACTTTCTCACCATGAAAATAAATAAATAAATTGCAGGGGGGGAGGGGAAATCCCAGAAAACAAGTGGAATTTGTTTGTTTTCTTTTTTCCAATAATCCATAAGATTCATTCCTTTTTTTTTTTTTTGACAGAAAAAAAAAGATTGAGAATTTTAGGTACAAGGGGACAGAAAAAGAAAATAGGTAAGCATTATTAAAAGTAATGCAAATCCCTAGTAGGAAAACTGAGGTTCAAGGAAAATTCTGTTTTTCTCAGCCAGTGGTCTAATTTAGGAAAAATTAAAATCTTCAGAGGAAAGTCTTCCTAATCATCTTGATATACATTACTCAACAGCACTAAGCCGTTCACGATGTACCAGGCTGAGAAATCTGATTGTGAAGAAAGGAGGAAAAAAAAAAGAATGATTTCACAAATAACATCATTTCTTCTGCTCTAACATTTGGCTGTACAACCCTTTTTAAAAAAGAGTTAAGGTGCGTTCCAGCAGTTTATACCTACGGTATACAAACAAATACCAGGTGTTTGTCTCCAGTACAAAGTTTCACACATCTTATTACCTTAGACCGAGAAATGGGAAAGGCAGCGAGAGCTTCCTTTGGAATAACCGTCAGGGTAAAAGAGTGAAAGCTGGCAGAATGGTGATGTAGAGCCACGAAGCCCAGCTCTTACCTCACCCCTCTACTAACACGAGCTCCATTGTATCAGTTCAATGAATGGCTTGTGCGCTGCGTGTGGGACAGGAGCCAAGCCGCAAACGAGGCCCGAAGGGGTTAACATTGCAGTATGAAGGAGAGCAAAAATGACCTTTCGGTGTCCCAGGTTCCAGCCACTTAAAAATCATGTGCTTCAGGCAAGAGCACCCTCTCACCTGAGTGGTGAGCCTCTCACACCTCAGTCAGCACTAAGGTAGCACCTGGGTTTAAAAATACCTTCCTTTTTCTACCTCTGTTGTCTACAGAATAACCTCAGCACTTTCATTTGTAAGGTAACTACAACGCGATGGTGAGTATCCTTTGTCGTACTCCAGCCACTGAGCTTAGTGCTTTTTGTGCACGATTCTGTACGACAGTCCTAAGGGGTGGGGGATGTCATCATCCTCATTTTACAGCAGAAGAAACCGAGGCAAATGACACAGTTAGTGCCTGGCAAAAAAAGAGATTTGAACAAGTTTCTAATTGTAAAGTTCATATGCCATAAGGAACATTCAGTATCCAAGCCCCTGAGAGCTCAGGGCATGAGGGACTGCTGTGTGCTTTTGCCAGCTACTTGTAGGACTTAGGACAGCTCCTTTTTTTTCTTTCTTTCTTTTTTTTTGGAGAGGTTTTTGCTATAGGGCGCGTGCGCTCACCAGACAGACAGAGACAGAGAGACAGAAAGCAAGAAATCACCCCGCGGGGGGGGTGGCCACGCCGCAATCCCTTCTCCTCCATTCTCCTCTCGGGATCATGGGCACGCACGCACATGCCCCTGGCGTGAGTTTAAGCCACCAGGTCCGGCACTCGAACCGTGGTCGCCTAGGTGGGAGTCCAGCGACATAGCCGTTGCGCTAACTGCTGGTCCCAGGGCAGCTCTTTAAAGATGAGCAAGGATGGAAAAACACACAAATGCGAGGTGCGCTTGGTCAATCAAAGTGCAGGTGATGCGTGCTGCTGGAAAAGAAAGGGCCCTGGGTTCTGCCAGAATGCTGAGTCACTGTACGCTACTGTTGGCTCAGAGTCTGAGAAATCAAAGTTTATTCCTCCATCAGAGCGAGGGAACTGGAAGGATTTGAGATGTGGTGAGACTGGGCCAGGGCCAGGGATATGGGAAGACCAAAGGTGGGACAGGCTACCCATTTATCTTAGGCATAAATTCTCCAGGACACCAGTGATCATTCCAAGGCAGTCTTCACAGGAACTTGGTCATTTTCAAACTCCATGACCTTAGGTAAGGTACTTAACTTGTGTCTCGATTTCCTAGTGTGAAATGGGGATGAAGGCGCTGTCATCGGATCAGCATAAATAAAAACTGATGAGTGAACACGTTAAAGTCTTAGCCCAGTAACTGGTACATGATAAGCTCTTGGAAACCAGGGACACCTGGTTATATTCCAAACACGGTACATGGAAATCAGCAGAAGCCAGCATGCTCAGGGATGTGCACAACGTCCTGGAAAATGGTCTGTCAATGCACAATCAGCACCTTCAAAAGCCTCTGCCCTCGGCCTAGGAAATCCCCTTTCAGGAATCCATGCAAAGATATGTATGTTTGGGTCATTACTTTGTCAAAGGGAAAAGTTTTAAACCTTTAATTCATTTGGGGAACTTCAGGCAGCTATTAACTTTTAAAGACTTTCAATGAAAACACTCAGATCTATGGGCAAATTGGTGGTGTAGTGGTTTCGGCACTGGACTCCCACATGGCTGACCACAGTTTGAGTCCTGGCCCCAGCTGCTTGAAACTCACACGGGGCATGTGTGCATGTGCACCCAACATCCCAGGGGAGGGTGATTTCTTGCTTTCTCTGTCTCTCTAGTAAAGCGTATGTCCTCTATAGCAAAAATTACTCTAAACCAAACCAAACCAAACCAAACCTCAGACCTAATATTAAGTACAGAAGCAAAGTATGACAGTTACATAGCTAGGATCATCCCCATGACAATGAAAGTGTACATGCCTGCGTCCACGGGCACACATGCTAGTGTATGTAAAAAAGTGGGTAGAAAGAAATACGAAGATGTTGGCAGCTTTTGTGGCTGGGTATTGTAATTATGAATCTTTTGTCATTATGCTTTTTTATTAGCAATTAGCCATAGTGATCATCAGTTATTACAGGGAATAAAGTGTCTTTAAATTTCACCTATGGAAAAGGCCACTAGAGGAAAGGAGAGGACATGAAAAGCTTAGTCTGTCATTATTTGGACACTAGCTGGGTAGAGTACTTTGATCAGGCAGATAATAGGGAGACTCACCAGTTAGTTTCATTTATACAAATGCCTATGATTGGCCCTGTGCCAATTAATGCTTTAACGATATCAACAACAAGGAGAGCTGACTTTAAATCACAGTGTGTGGCAGGGAGGTGTTACGGTCATTAGCTCCCAACACACAATAGGGAAGAGTGAAGACTACATACCCTTTTATGGTCTTCCAGTTGCCTCAGGGGTGGGCTTGGTTCAAGCTCCTGCTAAGCATGCAGAAATTCCATTTTAAGTATGACACGAGGAGACACTACCACCTTCAACATCAGTCACAAATAAGATACACCCGGAGCTCACATACAATAAAGAGTTACACGGAAAGAGCATAGACCTGTGTTTGTTTTTCCCCCGACAAATACTAACACTTGAATATAGACGCTCCCAATCCTACAAATCTGTTTAAAACCAGCAGACATAGGACTTTCTTTCTCACCATTTTCCCCCCCACCCCCCCAAAAAAAATTATGAAAAGGAAGTTCTATACTATTAGGTCATTGGGAAAGCTAGGACACATTTTTGCATAGAAAAATGTGTCCTAACTTTCCCGGCGACCCAATATATACTTTTTCACAAACCCAAAAGGGGTTGTAACGAGAGCACGACCGGGCACGACCTCATGATCATACATGCATTGCCACACAGCGCATGCACAAGGACATCAGAACACATGCCTCTGAGGAGACATACATGGGACCACGACTCTCCCCAGCTCACCAGCACATCAACTGTTAACAATGATGAGCTCTGATTAGGATGTTAGAGACTGATCACTGTCAAACATTCCCACTGCAACTTGGGGATGGGATCGTTTGTTCATGTCTCATCTTAAAGATCTTCGATAAACTTCTTTCAAATAATGTACACTTCACTCCAGATCAAATGACTGTTTCTGAAAGTAAACCATTGCAAAGATGCCTCCTCCTAAAGCCTCTCTATCACCTTAGATACCTTAAGAAATCCTCATCCCTCATTTAGGGAGCTTAGTGGCAGGAAGGACAGAATAGGAGGGACTGTGGAAACTACGACTTCAGCAGCAGCTTTCACAAAATCGATGACCTCCAGAACTTCCCAGTCACATCATCTCTTCACAGGACCCAGGGTCTATTCTGCATAACAACAGAAGGTCCTATTCTCAAATGTCTCCACTGAACATCTCAAAACGGAGACGGCAGATCTGTGTGAAAACCTTCAAAGAGCCACATCCTCTCTCCTGGAGGGAGGTGCGGTGTAGCTCTAGCACTGTCCAGTGCTACACTGAGAGCCACATCCACTACAGCAATGATCAGTTTCCAGCCAGCCTCCTGCCCTCCCTCCTCCACTCTACCACCAAGACGAACATCTCAACATGACAATCCAGACACTCGGTCAGGACACCGAGAAGCACCCATATTGGCTGCATGGCAAATACGGGTGAGCAACACACCTCTGTGGAGTTCTCGGCCTCCGGAGCCTGTGGCAGCTGGTCGGGAGTAAAATGAAGCATGTTAGTAACGGTACGTCTATGTTAGGGACCACAAAGAAGTCCAGAGACCAACAGTGACAGACAAAACATGGAAAAAGCATCAAAGCTGAGTTGACCCTGCGGCGTCACCATGGAGGTGGCCTCAGCAAGGCAGGCGAGCAGACACACTTGCACTTTTCAAGTACACTGAATGTAGTTGTGCTGGAAATGACCACCGGCCTACGACAGAAAAACACATTTAAATGGAGGAGGGCACCAAAAAGCCTAGCACTGATCAAGAAGGAAACATGTCTTCAAACAAACAGTGCCAAAGAAAGCCCCATTGTGCATCTGCGTCTTGGTGCACAGAAAGGGGAACGGTGGACTGTGTATAGCCACAGAGCCCCGAGAGGCAGGAAGGGGATGCCAATGATGGCAGCGGTCACAAGCTTGTGAAAGCTCCACGTGCCAATCCCCTGACTGCAACATCCCCAGGGGATTTATGCTTTTTCTCCTGTCCCACAGCCTGTCTGCTGCTGAAGGTAAGCCTAAGACTCTGGCCTAAACTTCAGGGATAAAGCCTCGTTCTTCTGGCAGAGCTCCTGCACTCAGGGTTATTGTGTGGCTTAATGTCTCACCCATGCATTTCCTTCCCACCCTCAGGGACTTCATGGACTGCATTACCAGCCCCACTCCTGCCATCCCTGTAGATACTGTACCTCTCCCTCAAGCTCATAATGTCTAAGCCATACATGACAGACAAGAGGATGCCTCAAAGAACATGCAAATGAATTGTGAGGTATGAGTGGTGACTAAAAGGAGGTAGAGCTAGAGACTGGACCACTGCACCATGTAAAGACGGTGGCATGATTCTGTCCTCCAAAAGGACTCGTGAGTGTGGAGTAGGGATCTGATGTCAGAATCAACCGGTAGACTCCCCTCAGGCCACCCAGGACCAGTCACGCACCAGCAGCGTGCCTGACTGATGCGAGGTGTAGTCTGGGGCCATGGAATGAAGCCAAGGCTCACGCTGAAACTGTGTAACCTTGGCCCCAAGAGTGCCCTAGCCACACAGCACACCCATGCAAGGCCAGAAGGTGGCTGTCCAAGCAGGTGTTGAACGCATGGGAGGACTGGAGCTGTGAAATTCGGCGTCTCCATACAGCTCAATGTTATCCCTCTGGGAGTCTCAACGCCAAGATGGGAAAAAAAAAAATCCTTTAAAATAAGACTGTTATTCTACAACCTAATGATTTTCATCTTTTCTATTTCCCAAGAGGCAAAACGAAATAAAAGTACAGGGGATTAAACCATTTCACCAACAATGATGAGGCATACAGAGAGGGCTGCTCACTCCATTCTGGACAGACGAGCTTTCACATATGAATCCAACTCTGCTAGTCAGGAAGAGAAAATTTCCCTCAGGAGCATTTAGCTTCCTGTTAACGGTGGAGAGGAACACTTGTGTAGGAAGAACTTGAATACAGCAAGCAAAAGCAGAGCTCAGGTATATGCACCCTCCAAATTATATAAATAACAGTATGGGGGCCAGAAGGTGGCATGGTGGTTGAAGAGCTGCACTCCCACATGGTTGACTGCAGTTTGCATCCTGGACTTGGTGGCTTGAAATCATGCCAGGCACATGTACGTGTGTGACCAAAACCCCAGGAGAATGGAGGAGAAGGGACTGTGGTGTGACCATCTCCCCTATGGGGTGATTTCTCACTTTCCCTCTGTCTCTTTCTTCTCTGGCAAATACATGCACCCTATTACTAAAACATTATAAAAAAAAAGAAAGATCCACGAGTGTATTTTTAACTCTACTTTCTGTACACGGTAGGTTAAAGAATTAAAATTGTTGGGAGCAGCAGATGACAGCAATTGTTACGTTGCTGGACTCCCACGTAGTCAACTGCCATTTGAGTCCTGGACCTGGTGACCTAAAACTCATGCCAGGTGCATGTGTAAGCATGCCCAAGATCCCAAGAGGACAATGGAGAAGGGATTGTGTTGGTGTGGCCATCCTCCCCCAGGGGTGATTTCTTGTTTTCCGTCTCTCTCTCTCTCTCCTGCAAGTGCACATGGCCTATAGCAAAAATCTGTCTCAAAAAAAAAAAAAAAAAACCAAAAAAACCAAAGTATAAAGGGCGGTGAAGAGGTAGTGTGATAGTTAAGACACTGGACTCCCACATGGCTAACCACAGTTTGAATCCTGGACTTGGGCAACTTGCTTCCCCCTCCCCATGAGTACGCAAGCCCTATAGCAAATTAAGTAATAATAATAAAAAAAAATTCTTTTTAAAAAATTGTACAAATGTTTTTATCTTTAATGCAAAAAGGATACCTAAGGAAAACAGGCAGATTTAGAGCAATTGCCCTTGCATTTTAGAGCAGCCAGAGACACGGATGGAAAACAGTATTACCTTCTACTGTTTGTGTTGGCCTGGCTCCCATCACTGTATCTTTTACACGGAGTCTCTATGATTAGCTCAGAAGGACTGTAGGCATGGACTGACAATAGGAGCCCACAGAGCTACCCTCGTACTCCCCTGCCAATCATAACGAAAGCTATAGGAAACAAAATAGCTGGAACTGGAAATCAAGTGTCCTTTCTTCTGTTTGTTTTCATTCTCTTGATTGTGCTTTCTTTGTGGAAGCATCTTGCGGTCTTTTTGAATGGCCAAAAAGTTCGTGGGAAGTGTGTATTAAAAAAAAAAAACCTATGCATGGATTTGAATTTGTTTTTGGGGGGGCACCAAAATAAACTCATAGTTTAATTCCATTTTTCCAGAAAGCTTTTGAATTCCCCTGATGTATCTACATCTTAACCACTCAGAGAGCAGGATTTCTGTTACATCTTACAGTTATACTGCAACAAGGTCCTCTCCAAACTCTTAGGATTGTTTTCAAATGTATTAGCCTTTAGAACAAAAATTCCATCTAAGCCAATGAAGAACTTTTTTTTCCTTGAAAATTATACAAAGCCATTTGAGACAACATAGGACACACCAGAGCCTCAGGAATCACTGTATAACCATTGGCAATGCCACCCATTGAGGGGATAACCACATGATGGCAGCTAGTGCAGGTTCTGGCTGTGACCCTGAACCAACCCCAAACCTTCCTTGGCTTCTACCTCCTGAGCTGTTCCAGGAGGAAGGGGCAGACATTCTTAAGTATTCCTCCCACCTAAAACATTAAGTAGTGCTTGCTATATTTTCAGTCAGCTTCATTTTGTATATCTAGAGAGCAAGTTCTCAAAATAACACAACCTGCTAGGACCTAAAACATTTTCAGGCATGGAATGGCCAAACCGTACCTAGTCTATAATCTAATAAATTAACTAACAACCTAGACTCGTACTTCTTCCTATGAGGATTTTAACTGCATTTATTTGAGGATAAGATGATTTTATGGCAATGAGTTATAATTTTGATAACTATAAAAATATTTATTTTACTGTTTTTTAGAGATTTTTTTTTTCAATCAGGCATGTGTGTTCACTGGAGAGACACAGATAGAAAGCAAGAAATCACTTCCTGGGGAGTGGGGCAGATAGTCATGCTGCAATCCATTCTCTCCTTGGGATTTTGGGCATGCATGCACACATGCTCAGCATGAGTTTTAAGCCGCTGGGTCCAGGACTTAAACTGCAGTCGACTACAGGGGAGTCCAAGGACATAACCATTATGCCATCTGCTAGTCCTGATAACTATAAAAACATTTAAGCATATTAATAATCTATGTATGGTCAAGTAAGATAATAGTACATAAAAACTGTATTTAATATCCAAAGCCAAAGATACTGCTTAATAAATTAATGAATTGGAGTTAACAATTTTATTACCTAAGTTTTGCCTTTCTTTTTCTTTCTTTTTTTTTTTTTTTTTTTTTTAGATGTAAAAGGCAAAGCCCTTAATGAACACATGTTAAGGAAGAACACTGAGATTATGGGAACGTCTGAATCGGCCATGTTTTATATTCTCCTTAGTGTCACTGTGTTCAAGTACTGACACTTTTCAATCCAGGTGAGTCTCCCAGGTCAACAAGTGATTAACAATGACCTTCTGTTGTCTCATTTTGAATTTGGAAAGCAATTATTGTTCCCTATTGCTTCTTCATGGTTACTATTAATTTATAATATATGTGTGTGTATATATGTGTATGTGTGTGTGTATTTATATAAAATATTACAATCAATCACTGTACATCATTATAGCATACAGAATTTTTCCATCCAAAATATACTATTGGCTCAATCAGAGACAATACCATCTTAAGTCTTCCCAGTGTTTTGAGACAAGATCAGCAATATTGAACTCACTAGAAAAAAAAACAAAACAAAAAAAACAAAAAAAAAACAAAAAAAAACTCCAAAACTTTACCATTGAATCCTAAATGTCCCCTTGGTTAAGGCTTTATTTATTTATTTATTATTTGGTCATAGGGCACGTGTGCTCTTCTGAGAGACAAAGAGATACAGAGAGAGGGAAAATGAGTAATTATCACACCCCCCCCCACCCTCTGCCCAGGGGATGGGTACATTACAATCTCCTCTCCTCCATTCTCCTCTTAGAATTTGGGCACACATGTACATGCACCTGGCATGACTTTTGAGCCACTGAATTCGGGACTTGAACCATGGTCGGCCATGTGGGAGTCCAGCACCTTAACCACCAGCTATCTGCTGGCCCTGAGGCCACTTCTAACAGCATCATAACTATAATACTTGCACAGTAACTGGATATATGTGCATATAAGATACTGACATACTTCCAATACAGATGAACTTAACACCTTATCTGGGGACAAATTTCTATTATAAATGAAAAAAAAATGCTTTGTCATTCTTAAATAAAGAGAGGCCCAAGACTCCTGTGGTTATTACTACCCCTAGAGCATATGCACAGCGGCCTCCTCCTTCCGCCTCTCCTTCTATCATTTCATGTGTGTCTGTTATAGGCCAGTCCAGAACAGAGCCTGTAAATACCCTTGTTTTCTACTGCCTTCACCATGCATCTCTATGCTACCCCTGGACAGCTTCTAGAATTTTCCTTTGACAGGCCCATCTCTTTCCATGGGCCACCCTGGCAGAAGTTGAATGCAATTCAAGAAATACAAAGGTACAGACGGTTATCAGCACATGAAAGAGAACTTATCTCCAACGCCCATGAATCAGTTCCTTTTCACCTACTCTTAACCTCAGAGGAAAGAAACAAACCGTGAAAGGGCTCGCAAAAATGGCTGCTGGGCCCTAGCCTCCCTTAACCTCTGAAAACCCTTCATCAGGAAAACAGAAAGCATTAAAAACAAAAAACCAAACAAACCCACAAACAAAAAACTGAGCTAAACGAGACACTATCTACCATTTATCCGAACTTCAAATACTGCTATCTACATGGTTCTCTTTACTAACTACATTTAAGAACCAGAAATAAGTTACTGAATTCCAGCCATGACATTTCACCCATATTTTACAGAATAAGTTCCTTAGAACTCAATAGTGAAGTTGGTTTTTAAAAAAACGCATTCAGACTTGATGACTTTATACAACTTCCATCATTACAAAATAATCTCAGCATTAAACACACACACACACACACACACACACACACACACCCCTCCACAAACTCTGCAATAGCTTCTGTATGCTCTGCGTTGAGCCTGCTCTGTGGTTGCCAGTGTCTAACAGTAAACAGCCCCACTGCATTTATTGGCAATTACTGCTGAAGGTCACACATCAGCAGTGAGCCTAAATTCCAGGAAAAAAAGCAGCTCTTATGTAACTGCTGCCTGAATGTTGGCAAGTGCCCAACCCAGCAGTTCACAGCAATGTAAAAAAGTAGGACACCTCCACCCTGGCTTGGACGTCATGAGAACGCCCCCTGAAGGTGAGAGTTAATCATTTTGTTTCTTGCTTTCTCCCCCTCTGAATTTTACCAAGTTCCCAGTGGCATCTTTTGCTTATAGAAGCAGCGCAAGGTGGGAGAAGTTAAAAGTCTCAACATAAGCAAGCTGCAGCTGCCTGGGATGTCAGCCTAGCTTTTCTGCTGCAGTGCAGGAAGACAAAGGTGGCAGCTGACACCAGTGGCTCTGGAGGGTCCCATCAAATGGAATTAAGTCTCAAGCACGTTGAGACGGACGCATTCCCTGAGCTGCAGCACACACTTCTAAACACACCATTCCTTTCCTAAGACCCATATGGGACAACCAGGTTGACAGAGCCCTACGCATCACCTCTGTCAGAAGTCTGAGGACCTTAGCAAATGATTTGCATAGCACTTTGCAGTTTAGAAAAGTGAGTCACACCATCACCGTTGGGCTGCTCACCTATTGTTACCTGATCTACCTATTTGGAAGCCTCAGATTCCACATTCGCAGGAGCCTGTGTATTTCCTCTTTCTAACATTTCTCAGGTTTGATGGCTGCTATTTGATGGCCGTGTATAGTACTGTCTCTCTCCCTGACAGAACTATAAACTTCAGCGTGTCACTTGGTCTATTTAGGGGCATCGCTGTATCCAAACCCCCACCACTATGTCGGAGATGAAGCAGGCACCCCAAAATCAATCATATAAATGAACAACTCTAGCATTGGTCTGTCTGAACTCAAGAATGGGTTAGTTGAGGGACTTTCTGGGGTGATGGAACATTCTGTTTCTTGATTTGAGCAGTGGCTACCCAGGTGCAGACATATGTAACAACCTATCGAGCTCCAAACTTCAGGAGGTGGCGAGGGGCATTGATGGAAACAGCTTCCTTTTCTCCCCACCCCACCCTTGCGAGAAAAGGTAAAATCAGGGCCTAAGGAAGGAGACTCTGCTTCTTTACTTGGAAAAAAAAAAAAACACAAAAAAAACCAAAAAAGAACAAAACAACAACAAAAAAACAGAAACAAAAACTCTCCTTTTCCTGGTTTCAAACCAATCTGTATTCTAGCAGACAGCTGGGAAGGTCCATACCATGCATTTTCTTGCAGGGAATCTATCGCTGTCCTCATCTCACCCCATTTTGTCAGAGCACTGACTGGGGCTTGGGAGGCGTCCTCATGCTTTTTTCAAAATTGTTCGCTTCTCTCTTTTTCTCTAACACTCTCTCTCTATGGCCAGATGGCCTTTTTCATCAAAGGGCAGTGGCCCTTCTCAGCCGGGGGTCACAGGGCCGCCAGACAGGCCTTACACTGACTCAGGGGCCAGTCCTCACCACCTTGAGAATTTGGAACAACCTCCACTTGCAGTTTAGGTGTGAGGCCTTGCCCTAGTCCTCGGCCAGCACGCTCTTGTTAAGCTTCTGCAGAACTCCAGCTGTGGGCTGTGGGTTTGCACCAGCGAACACTGACAGAAGGCTTAGCGGGGGAGAAACCACAGGAGCTGCGGTAGTTTCCAGAACAGCATCAATGATGAAGGCCAATCAGGCATCTGCTCAGAGGGCCAAATCTGACAGCCTGAGGGACTAGGGACAGGGTGCTGGTGTCCCAGAGCTCTGGCGGTTGCCAGGGGTAACCACGCAGAGGGGATCCACTGTTGCTTCCTCAGGGAATTTTCAAAGAATCCGTGTGGCTGCCAGAACATTCTTCTTTTATAAACAGACAGTATTCTATTTCCTAGAGTATAATTATAAACACACCTGCTCCAACTGTGGAATCTTTCCATAAGCAAGCAATAAACTCTCAGCCAGGAGACCCAAGTTCTATCTTGAGCAAGCAAACACATCAACTGATTACTATGGTACAAAACAGTATATTAATAACACTGCAGACGCCCATTAGGGAGGGTTTTTCTTTCTTGACTTGGTTTGTACTTAAGCAAATAGAAACTCAGTCTCAATGTTTCAGAGAAAAAAATGTAAATCAGTGAGGCACTTATAAATCAATGTAGAAACCAGAGTGTCAAAGGGTGCCAACATGCAAATTCAGCATAGGGTATTATTTTTGGCACACAAATAACCCGGAAGAGAGAAAACTAAACAGGAAACAGCAAAAATCACTGTAGTTAAAGCAATTAATTAAGCCATAAACTCCTTTTGTTTTTCTCACTTTCGAGTTATTCTAGAAGGCGCAGCCTCCTCACCTGTTCATGACTGGTTAGTATAGAGAAGACTCTGTGGTTACAGGATTTATGGTAAAACAGTAGGAGCCAAGCCAGCCCCACGCTCGTTCTAGTTTAGCCACTCTCTCTAGCCCTGTGAGACGAGACCAGTCATTAAACCTCTTGGGGCTCCATTCCTGAGACAACCGAACCAAATTCATAACTGTTCATGCTGCTTTCAGTTGAAAGTCGACGATTCAAACGCTCCTTTGGGACATTGGAACCCTTTCTGACTTTGAAACTGTGGTATATTAACCAGTGTGGTTGTCAGAGTAGACAACATATTTCAACCCAGTATGAGGTATTAATAGGTCTACGAAAAGAAGGAACATTTATCTGAGGAAGAACAGAAAAATAATTTAAAAAAGTCAAATAAAAGTCAGCCCATGGGGAGGTGGTTAAGGTGGCTTGGATGTCACATGGCCAACTGCGTGGTTCGAGTCCTGGACACAGCAGCTGGAGCCACACACTGGGCATGTGTTTGTACCTGCCTAAATTCCCAAAAGGAGGGAGAATGGAGGAGAAATATTGAGTTGTAATCATTCCCCACAGGGAAAATATCCTTCCCTCTTGTCTTTGTCTTGCAAGTGCACACACTCTCTGGAATAAATAAATACATTTTTATTCCTGTGTGCTAGATTTGCCAATTAATTAAGCTCTCTCTCAATTGCATAATGAATTCCCCAAATTAATTTTTTTGATACTAATTACCTAGCATGTATCACAGCTACAAATACGGCAAGGAATATTGAAAAGTATGCACAAAAACAGAAAATACTTAAGAGGTCCTCAAACCCCAAACAAAATGATCACTGGTTAGTTGTCAGGAAAATCTGGGGTACGTGAAACTAATTTGATACAAATGTAGAAGCCACTGGATGACATTTCAACTTCTGGAGCTATAGGTAGTTTTCCTAAAGGAGGAGCCATGGATACAGCACCTCCCTAATCCCAGAGGGAGGCTGAGCTATAGCTCAATCCACACTGCAGGTTGAAAAATTTTCTATTACCGCTCATGCTCAATATGAGGGGGTCTTCAAAAGGTCATGGAATCGGTGTATTATGAAAAACTATGCGTGTATTTCAAAGGTCTTCTGCACCAAAATAAATTCAATCTTTGAGTCCATTTTGCACAAGTATCTTGAAGTCTCTTGGTACTTTCCAACACATAGGCCAAGAGAACAGTGGTTTTTTTGTTTTGTTTTGTTTTTAAATATACCAGTTATCTTTTTGTGACCAATGCTTTACAGATAGACAGAAGGGCTGTTTATGTTAGCAAACTTGAGTTTCAGAGACAAGTTCATGGCCAACATCAACCACAGATTCAGTTGAGACTAGACAGTGAATGACTGAAATCTTCTTGCCATTTAGAGAATCTTTATCTAGACGCCGATGGGATCTCTAAGGATGAATGGTAAACAAACTCGTGGGAAACCCCACAGACGAAATCCCACAGACTCCATGGACTCCAAAAGATACACCACACAGAGACAGAGGACGGCCACCGGGTTAACTGGGAGAGTGTTATGGAAACACCACCATGGGACATAAAAAAGAAACAAACAGAAATACAAAGAAATTAAGACCTCAGCATTATCCAACTCATCAATGGAAATTTGCTGGAAAAGAAAAAAGGGGAGGGAGAAAAACAAGGAAAGGTTAGAAAAGGAAAGACAAGCCAGCAGTGTTAGAAACTTTGCATGGGTATCCTCAGGGCCCACTCTTTCACCTTTAATGCACCCTTACATGGTGACCACCTTAACAGGCTCTGGCATTTTGAACACGGCCACACTGCAGGGACATCTGCTCTGATGAGTTTCATTCACATGCCTGGCATCAGGGTGGCTGAACCAAGTGTCAGCCCTGTGCTCACTTGTCGATGGGAAAACTTGAACCCAGCCAGGAGCAGGAACAAATTCCCCAGTGTTTTTTTTTTTTTTTGGAAGACAGCGGGAAAGAATAAACAACTGGAGTAAAATAAACTCCGTTTAGGAGAAAATTTTTTCTTTATACTCATTTTACAATTTGATGGGGGTCAGGTACCCCGCCTATTATTAACGGGCTCCATTAGGACAGGCTTTAACTTGAGAGGGTAATAAGTCAGACATAGCCCAAGCCTGGTACGGCTGAGGATGAAAGGAAACATTTCCCCCTAGAGTGATTAGTGCTGACTCACGTGATATTAGTAGCATGTGATTTATTAGTCTCAAGTCCAAGAAAGAAAGAAAAAAAAAGAAAAAACCCCTAAACCAACACAAGAGATTATCTCAATTACGCTCATTTGAAGACAGATAGGTGATCCTTAACTGATTCTTATTCTATTTTATTGATATCTGGTACAGAATTATTGTGAGAAACAGTGGTAGCTAGATAATGCTATTTTTCTTTTTTTTTTTTTCACCTACAGCAAAGATGCTTTGGTAATTACTGGGTCACTGGAAAAGTCATGACACACGTCCTGACTTTTCTGATGACCCCTAGGAGATGGACGATTTGAATGAAATGAAAATCCTGGTGTGACCTGAGGGCACATACTCTGATAGTAAAACAGCTACTACCAGTCAGAGGGAAAAATGGATATTAAATAAATTTTGAGGTACTTTTTTACACTAATTCTGAACTCTGAATTTCTTTCCAAAGCTCTATGAATAATAATTTAGCAGCGGCTTAATTAAAAAGCATAAAAGAAGGAACCAGCAGATAGCATAATGGCTACGCTGCTAGACTCCCATTAAGTTGATTGTGGTTCAAGTCCCGGACCTGGTGTCTTAAACTCATACCGGGCGCGTGTGCGTGCATGCCCAAGATCCCGAGAGGAGAATGGAGGAGAAGGGATTGCAGCGTGGCCATCCTCCCTGGTGAGTGATTTCTCACTTTCTGTCTCTTTCTGTCTCTCTGGCAAACACATGCGCCCTATAGCAAAAACCTCTCAAAACAAAACAAAGTAAACTACAGAGTTATAGAGTAGGCACTACCTAAAATGACTATGTTGTTTTCAAGCAGAGTCTAGGGACTTGAAGATTTTCTATGAGTTATTGAGAGACTGAGATTAATAGAGGGTTATATTATTTATTTATTCTTTTGGTAAACACATACTTGGCTTAATCTGTAGATTAAAAGCAAAGTTTAGTAGGCATTATACACACAGTGCTGGTCAAGTCCTAATAGAATGATAAAGTCTATTAACTTTAAATTCATGAGATAGAAGGACACTAGAAGCTTCAAATAAAAATGAATTTTACTATTTTGGTGACAATTTAAAATATTTCTTTATTTTATACTTGCCACTTTCTGAAAAGAATATGCATTGCTGGTCCTCTGCATTTTAGAATCATAACAGGTAAAAATATTTTTTTAATGAGGAGTCTTAGAAAGTCCATGGAAAATGTGTACTATGAAAAACACTACGCATGATTTCAATACTGCTTTTTTGGGGAGCATATTTTAATTTTTTTGAAACTTTTTTTTTTTTGCTGTAGGGTGTGTACTCTCGCCAGAGGGACAGAGAGAGAGAGAGAGAGAGAATTCACTCCCCAGGGGGCTGGCCATGCTGCAACCGCTTTTCCTCCATTTTCCTCTCAGGATTTTGGGCATGCATGCACACACATGCGCCTGGTTTGAGTTTAAGTCGCCAGGTCCAGAACTTGAACTGTGGTCAACTATGTGAGAGTCCAGTGATGTAACCATTATGCCATCTGCTGGTCCCTCAATACTGTTTTTTTACACGAAAATGAACTTGTATTTTAATTCCATTTTCCACAAGCCTTCTGAAGTCCTCTCATATTTCTAAATGTGACCATCTTCTTTCACTAGTCCCTACCTTCTATCCAGCTCAACAGTTTTCACATACTTCTTGGAGGACCAAGCACTCACTCCTCATTAACCTAACTGCTTTGTCAAATGGGATCTGATCAAAACTACGGGTTTAAGGTTACCTGCGACAGCCATGATTCATAAAGTCATTTGGCATCGGCTGTGAAATTTCCAGTCGAGTGAGAAGTCAGCAAGATAGTTAAGTTCTGCTGCTTTTAGGACTCTTAGGGCCTCTGCCCCATGTGGTCCACATGACAGCATACCAGAATGGAAATGTCAGTGTTGAACTTGTAGGTGGGCTTCAAGGCACTCAGTGTTGTGGATCCATTTACCGTAAGGAAGAGCTGGGACTCTGGGATCAGTCTGAGACTGAATTCATGGCTTCCTTGTTGTCAGCTGTGTGACCCTAGGCAAGTTCCTGAACCTCTCTGCACCAGTGTTTTCTCCCTCGTGAATAACATAGCGAATGACAACAGGAATTTCTGTCTGTGAGGCTCATCTGAGATAAGGTAGGAGAACTGGTTAGCAACAGCAGCTGTCACATAACAAGAGGCTGGCCAATAAATGTTATCAGGGTTCCTGAAGACATGGTCTAGAAACCAGTGTGTACATACATGACATTTAGACAGTACAAGTCAGACTCCCAGTGAGTCTGTTATGTTTTAGTCTACTCGGTAATATGGGTGGCAGCTCTTCATGGTCTTTCTTTCTCAGGCAAGTAGACCAATACAAGCATGCCAATATTTCTGATCAGGATAATAAAGAATGGGTCCAACTCTCTTTTTTGTCTGGGACCTTGACTAAGTCCTCTAGTTGAATGAAGAAGCAGAGATGAGCCAAAGCACCTACATTTCATCATTTTTGAGGATCACCGCTTAGGAAAAAAGACAAGAAAACTTGTCCACACAACGGGCACCCCTGGGGGTTGGCTGGGAAGGACACTCCTGGGATTTGGGGAGCCTGGAATCTAGTCCTGACTTGTCTTAGTCTTTCTACGGGGCTTTAGGGCTGTCACAGTATTCTCAGTCACAGTGACTTTGTGTGCAAAGGGAGACTGGATAAGATATTGCTGGAGGCTCCTTCAGATCTGAGTCTATGGCCATGAAGACCCAAGAGAGGGCAGGGAGGCAGAATGATCCTGGCATCCCCAGGAAGGCGTTAATCATGGGACAAGTTCCACAAGAGAGGCAACTGATAGGAAAATTGAGATTGGAAAAGGGAAACGGCCTCCACTTTCGCCCTGGTGCCTTTGGCACCTGGGCCAAAGAATACCTCATTTATTTTATCAACTAAAGCCAAATAGATTGCCTTGGAAAGGTTAGTTCTTTGGCTCTGGGTTACGTCCACCCTTGAGAAAGCTGCCCTGCCTTGTGCGTCATGCTCCTTTAGTCAAATGGGGACAGCCAGGAATGATCAAAAGCATCTTCAGAAAGCCTCAGTGAATCAGAGTTCATGCCAACTACCAGATCAGTAAAAATACTTCGGTGTTCCTCTTTCTCCTCCTTTCTCCCCTTCTTTCTCCCCCTTCTTTAAAGGTCAAAAAATTCATGGAAAATATATATCATGAAAAAAAATTATACACATGAATTTCAATTCTTTTCTTGCATTAAAATAAACTCGTAAGTTGCATTTTTCTACAAACTTTTCTGAATTCCCCTCATATGAATGGTAAGCTGTACTTTCCAACAGCCAAAGCATCAGGCCAAAGCAGGGTCAGAAACTGCTGGCTACTGTGGGTTTCTGGAATGTCCTCATTGTTTTCATGTCATTTCCCAAATCTGCCTTCATGTTCATGAAGGGGGATGACAGCCCCCCACCAGACTAGAAAGAAATACCATCTCTCCTTCAAGCCTGTTTGGGTGTGACTGACTTTCTTCGCCAGCTGAAAGGAGATTTGAGCGAGGGTCCGAGAACCTCATCTAAACCTGATTATTTATTCTTTCAGAGTGATCTCCATCTAGTGTCCTCTGCACCGCAGGCTCTGTCACTCTCTATGAGCTTTAAACCAGGTAAAATTACATTTCGGATGCAGAATCTACCTCCCTGCATGACGAGTGAGGGAAGGCAATGGGGCAGGACCCCTTGCCTGTGGCTCCAAAGACCCTGTCGTACTATATGGCAAGTAACTGAGGCTCAGTGAGCTGTTAACACCACTACTTCCTAGTTATAAAAACAAAGCTAAGGGGAAATGCATGTCTAATCACTTATTGTAACCTTCACCTGAGCAGACACCACAGTTTACTTTCAACACCTCAGAGAAAAGAAACAGATATTTTACTGAGAGACCCTCTGGGCTCCATGTAAGTTAAGTCTTATGCCCCAGAGACAAGTCGGCTGGTTCAGGCTTATCTGGTCTTGGGTTGTGAGGAAAGCTATGATGCATTTTTGTATAGAAAAATATGTCACAACTTTCCTGAAACCTAACAGATTTGATTTTCTTATGGAGAGTGAATTTCTAAAACTAGAGTATTTTTAAACCATCTCTGAAAGCACACTTTTTAAAAAACGCACATCTTGTGAAATAAACAGTCATTGCGTATTTGTCTCTGTGTATTTGCTGACATCAGCCTTTCCCTTTTATTCTCTTTTTTTCTTAGAGTAAAACCTGCCTACATGTCCATACAGGTGTCTGCATGACCAAACCACCTCTCCACTTCCCACCTGTGCCAGGGTTCTTTGCGTCTATCAATTATATTTATAATCTCCTTTCGAGCAGATTTCCCCCATGCCATTCCTACTGAGTTACAGAAACCTATTTATTTTTCGATTAGGCAACATTGATTCACCTTTTAATTTATACATTTAAAAAAAATGTAGAGATATTGAAAAAGCTTTGTGACTTGGGGACAGTGAAGGAATGCACCTAGCAATAAAGACTGTATACTTCTCTATTTGCTTTTTTTCTCACATCAGAACTCTCTCACTGGTTAAGTTGCTCTAGGATTAATGAGGGATCTTCACGTGAGAGAGCGACATTTCTCAAGACTTTTTTTCTTATGAGGATCTGACTGTCACTATCATTTGGAGAAGGCAAGCTATGATTGAATTAGTGGGTCTTTGTCCCAGAGCTTAAAGCAAGCTTTCGGTAAGTCAATGATATCAGTGTGTTTATCTGCCCAGAAATTGTTGCTGAAAGTAGCTAGCATACAATTAGTAAACGTTAGTACCTCCAAGTAAAAACTGGGGAGATTTAAACTCATAACCACGATTCTTTTTACATGGGGCAGAAAGGGCAAGGGGATTGTTTCTGTCCCACCCTGACCAACCGCAGAGATGACAGGGATGGTCTAGCACGTCGCAGCTCATCCCATATGCTAAGAAGCATCAGGCCATGGCGATTGGCCCTTTCATAATCTTAATCAGAAACGGTGACGTATCTGCCTGCCTCAGTTCCAGTTAGAAGTGCAGGGAGTTTCTTGATGCAGTGGAAGGATTGAGTAACATCTCATCACAAAGAAACAAGTAACTTCCCAGGTACGCTTGGCCAGAACCCGAAAGTCAGGGATGCACGCTGGGAAGCACCAGAGGCACTCACTTCTCCCTGGAAATCTAAACTGATGAACTTCTTGTGATTATTCCTTCCTTGTCGTTAGCTTATGTGGCAAGAGACAACTAAGTCTATTTAATTATTGAAGCAAACAGTCCTGTGACTCAGCTACCGTTAGGGGTAGGATAAACAGCTTTGAAAAGAAGTTAACCCCTGGGCTGGCCAGCACTGCCTGAATGAAGGTGGATCTCTAACCTCCCCTCCTTCAATATAAGAGTAAGACATGATTTCAACAGGAAAATAAAAGCAGTACCTTTTCTCCATACCCTCTATCTTTGGTCATCATTTCTCTGAGGGTCTGGAGGACTTTAATGCAGAGTTTCTCCTCGTTTTCCTCTAGTAGCTGTTTCGTATGCTTTATTAACCTGAATGGGGATGGGGGAAGAATCACAGATCATGACCCCAAAACTATCTTTAAATTAAAGACACATCACAAGCAATTTCTGGTAACTAGGCAGTTAGTGAACAAATGTTTATTAAAGGCTCTCAGCTCAAACAGACTTCAGGGCATTTGCTGCATTGGATGGGCCTGATAGCAACTGTGTCTCAACAGCGACACCTGCTGGTCAGCCCCAATAAACAGGCTCCTTGGCCAGAGTAGGCCACACATGATGGGGACAAAGGGCCACTCAAGCCTGCTCACTTATAAAGTGTGGCCATTTATCTATGAAGGATTGCTGGTAAATAATAATAATAATAATAACAACAACAACAACATACTGTCTATATGTGTCAATGCAAAAAATTCTTGAGGCTGATGATTAGGGTGAACACAAGGGTTCCTTATCCACAGTTCCATTCTTAGAGAGGTCCAGAAAAGTAAGAAATACACAGGCAGAGACCACTCTCAAGCTGAGCAAATAATTCACCTAAGGGTGAAGATCAATAGAGATTTCTACACATGGAACACTGGTTTCTTTTAGATTATGCCCCAAAGTAGAAACTAAGAAACTATAGAATTCTTAGGAGAAGAGTGTGAAGTCATGGTAGATCTAGAAGTTTTGAAAACTGATGGGTCATGATATTTTTGGTCCATCCCACAAGACATGGCGGACGCTCTGTACACACTAGCTGAGTGAAGACAAATGAGTGGGCATGCAGCTAAAATGTGAAATCCTCACAAAACAAAACAAAACAAAACAAAAAACCCAAAGCCCATAACAGTGCAAGGAGGATTGAATCGACAAACTTACTTCGGGAAGGTCAGAACAGGGCTCTAGCATAAGACCTTGCATTCATCAAAGATAAAAGCCAGGCCAACATCTCCTTCTTGGGGAACAGATATTCTGTTTGGTCATCAGGGCTCCAGCAACTGACCACCCCAGAGACAGAGGCTGCTTACTTGCAAATGAAACCACCACTTTCACATTTCCTTCTGGCATCTGTGTTCTCTGGGAAAAGCAGCTCAGGTCTGTGGAGAACATCCACCAGCACGGATAACTCTGCCTGCACCAGGGGCCGCAGCCGGTCTTCCAGGGCCGAGACGATGTCCTGGAACAGAAGCACAGCCTTGGTCAACAGCTCTCAGGAGGCTGATGAGAGAAGTGTGAGAACATGGATTTCTGACACACAGGCTAGGCTAGGTGAGAGTAACTTCAGCATTGTCTGCTCTTTATCTCGAATTAGTAGACACTGCTCAATGGTTACCTGAAGCATTAGCCTCTGATGCAGAAAATAAAGTAAAAATACGTCAACATTCCCACCACCCCTTCTTTTGAGATGGCCTTATGCTACTCACGGAATCATTCCATATATTAAAGATACGATGCAAAAATACATTTAACAACATGGAAAGATGTCTACAATGAGTATAAAATGGTCACACAATAATATGGACTTTAAGATCCTATTTTTATAAACATTGAACTCTAAAGGCTATGCACCAAACATTATTAAAACTTCAGTACTGATAATCTCTGGGGAGTGGGATTATAGGTGTTTCTAATTGTCTCTTATATAGCCATACTTATCAGTGTTGTCTGATTATTTTCAATGAGCATGAATTATTCACACAATAAAAAGTCATATAAACATGAGAACACAAATGAATGAACATGCTGTATTAACATGCTAAATACATGTACCCTGATAGCATGATGGTCTTCAAATGCAAAACACATAGCTGTAGGAAAGGAAAACAGAGAGAAGTTGAAAGAGCAGCAAAACTAACACAACAAACACCATTTAAAGGCAAATGATAGGGAACAGATGAGAAATTATCTTCAAAAGATGCTGAGGCCTGCTCTATGGCTTGATGACTTAGACCTTGACTCAAGGTATCGAGTCTGAGGTGCAGAACACAGCACAGTGATAACACAGCAGGGCTTGGTGGACTGAAGACATCTACATTGGAAAAGCCATTTAAATTGCATTCATTTCAACTGCAGATCCAACAGGGGTCAACAATGAATGAACTGATCTTCTATCCAAAAACTAAAACTAAACCATGGGAAGAGAATTTTATCTTTTAATTTAACAAAATTTGGGTGACAACTGTAATCACTCAGTAATGTTCAGGATGCGTAAAGAATGCATGAATGCATCAAATGATTCCGTTAGGACAATTTTCTCTGGAAGACCGTAAGATAGTATGCTGTAACATCCCTTAGTTCATAGTGACTTTCAGGATAGTCAGTCATTTTTGTAAAATCCTCTCAGGGTCTCATCAATTTCCAACAGTTTTCCCCCTTGTAAGTATTCAGTTTCCCCCTCTTCAGTAGCTACTGATCCTAACTCTGACCAGTCTTTGTCTACAACATTTGCATGGCAAATCTGTCTACAGCACTGAAGTAGTTTCTTCACATCTTATTCATATATTTTATGAAATTCTGCATCTTTTGCAAAATTTCAACTTTACACTGCAATTGACTGCACTGTATTGCCAAATGTATATCATTCGGCAATCAGGGAAGAGACCAACAAAGGTAGCAAAGCGATGGGTAGGGACAGAGGCTAGTGTTAAGTGAGGTGGATGCCTAAATGGGGATTAATTATAGAAGTGATCCATTTGTGAGTCAACGTGCTGCTATCATGGCAACTGCTGCGGGACAGGCAATCTCCTAATAACAGGAACTCAGAGAGTAAAGAACTGGATAAAGAGGAGCCCGTGAAAGCCATCGGCCAAGTCTTTATACCAAGCACCACCTACTAATGTATTTTCTTTCATTCCCCAAGAATATGCATTATAAACTTAGGAACAGGAGAAACTGATGTGTTTCACTGTAGATGATTTACTTAGTTTGAGCAGGCAAGAAAATACTGTGTGTTCACAGAGTTAAGAGTCTGTAATACCCCTGCCCTTTCTAAAAGCATAGTAGGGTGAGGAATCACTCCACTAGGAATCAAACTACCTTTGAGAATGAATTATGTCACAATAAAGGCTGATTCTTACCCCTTGTAGTCCTGCCTGCCTTACCAGCTCCACTGGCTCCAGAAAAATCATTTTCCTTTTGTCTTTAAGTGTGTGTGTGTGTGTGTGTGTGTGTGTGTTTTATGTATAATGGTCATTACATATTGCTTCCCACCTTTTCACTTTAAGTCCTGCTGTTCCTTCTGATCTTGGTTTAAGGGTTGCTTCCTCAGCAAAGCCTTCCTGAACCCCCACCACTAACTACAGGCAAAGCCAGGCTCCTCGCCAGAGTCTTACAAGCACTACTCACTTCTCTGTAGCATGTGTCCCTCTGGCCATTTTATCTATGTGATTAGCTAATTAATATCTGTCTCTCCACCCCAAACTTGAGGCCCTAGGAAGGCAAAGATCATTTCTTGCTTTGCTTGCCAGTGTATACCCAGTGCCTAACGTGGGGCTGGTGAATGAATCACTGAACTTTTTTGTCTTTAAGGGAAGTATGTGACCTCAAGGAGACTCAAAATAATAATAGCAATGAGTGTTATAATAAAAGTTCTTCAACTGAGAGCTTGCTACAGGCCAGGAATTGTTCTCTGTATTATGTTTTCCAGAGATGGCCATCACAATCTATTCACATGTTCTTCTTAGAATGTGATGACGACATTCCTCCCACCAAATGGTGGTCTGCATTCTTTTCCCTAAAAACTAGGTGGACTATTGATACTGCCTTGACCAACAGAGTACAACTGAAGTGATTCTACACAACTTCTAACACTAGGTCATAAAGGCAACACAGCTTTTATTCATCCCTCTACAGATGTTCATACTGGAACCTAGGCACCATGTTGTGAGGAAGCCCAGGCCACGCAAGAAGGCTTCCTGTAGAAATTTCAGTTAACAACTCCAGCTGAACTCATAGCTGACAACCAGCATCAATGACCAAACGTGTATAAACAAAGTTTCAAAATGAGTCCAATGACAGCCACCAACTAACTGTAACCTATGAGAGACCCCAAGCAAACAATACCATTCTAGCCGGGTCAACCTCCAGAACAATAAAAGAGAACAGGTATTTGCGATTTGTTTTACAAGATAAAGCTAATTAGAACATTTTACCAACTCTCTTAACCTTCACATCAACTTCATTAGGTAGTGTTACCCTATTTTACAAACTAGGAAACTGAGGTACAGAGAACATAAACAACTGGCCCAAGGTTATACTATTTCTAAGCAGTGGAGCCAAGATTTGAACCCAGGCACTAGCCTGAGACCACGTTCTTAACACTGTGCTGTGTTTATCCAAAGGATTTGTGACTCTCAAACTGTGGTACAGGTACTACCTGTAGACATTGTTTGAAGTGCTAACTTAAAAAACAAAAACAAACAAACAAACAAAAACGATGTTCAGATCTTTAAGTGTTTAACAACCATCTAATATGTCTTCTTTCCTCTTTAGAAAAGGAGAGCAGATCTCCTGGTAGATACTAAGCAAAAGAAGAATGCAATCGAGCTAGAATTGAGTGATACTTTTATTTTTATCTGGCTCATTCTGATATAAAACTCTTCTCTCAAGTATCATTACATTCATTTACCTGCTCATTCAAGAGGATAAATATTGCAGAGTGATGCAAAAAATGGAACTGACAAAATCTTATATATTTTTTTTTTTTACGTTTATCTACCGATTTTTTTTCCATGAGAGAAACAGAGAGAGATGGACAGAAACATACCCTCCACAAGTTTCTGTGCCATCATCCATCCCCAGTCCCAACTGGCCTAGCATGCCTAGGGAGGTCCCAGGACATGAATCTAGAACCTTTTCCATGTAGGTTCAGTTTTATCACTACAGTACCACTTCTTGGCCCATTTTGTCCTTATTCTAAACATCTTCTGGTAATTCTTAAATATTTATTCCTAATAAGAGTAAAGCCCCGACTGGTCAGAAAGAAACCCATAGCTCTACGGATGACCTTTGAACACCATGATTTGTCAGGAACTTTTCCTAAGTAGCTTCACACTCCCGCTCCTACATTGTCTACAACCTCTGACTGTTCGCTCACCACACTCACAGCTCACTGTGGCCTAGCCACAGGCCTGAGGAGCACTACTGTGTGTGGGAACCTCCTTAGGCCAGAGTAAGCACCACTTCTCTCAGCACCAGACATTACCTGCAGTCTCTCAATGATATTCCGGTAGTCTCTGGAAGCTGCCAGAACAGAGTCTCTTCGTGCTGCATTGCGAGCTGACAACCGCCAGTTCATGGCTGTCTTCTGCACAATGTTGTGGGACTTCAGAAAGAGGTTGTTGACTTGGCTGTCCAGGTCCACAGGAATGGCAATGGCCCGGCTCTTGGCTGCACAGGAGAAAGACATCTCTGAACTCACAGCATTTGTGGAAGATGTCCTAAAGATGGACTTAACCCCCATGAACTGGCAGATTCTCCCAGGCCTGTGATGTGCCCACTTGCATGGTGTTAGGTGTGAAGACTGAGAAGATCAACTCAACATTATCATCTTTGAGATTAGGGCTTCCCAATGTGAATTTTGGGGATGGTAGTTCTGAGGAATGTAAAAATGCTTTGAAATCATCAAGTTTGGGCAAATCAGAGTTGAAGTTCTGTGGGGTTTCCTCAGTGAATGAGTACTCTGGGTCACTGACACACTCATGTGTTTTAAACTATCAAGACAGGAAACTTCTTCAGCCAATGACCTGGTTTTCTAACAACTGTCTCTCAAGTTTGTTTCCTATATGACAATCTACATAATGTTGACTTAAGCCAAACATAACACAACGGGTAGCATTTACAATGACATAAACCAATCTTTCTCTAGAGGATCTTCTCTCCCCCTGTTTAAAAAGGATGGGGCCAGCAAGTGGCGTGGTGGTTAAGGTGCTGGACACTCCCACATGGCTGACCAGGGTTCAAGTCCTGGACCTGGTGGCTTGCTTTCTCACTTTCCCTCTCTCTCTATGTGTCTGCGTCTCTCTGGTCAAATTAGAATGAATGAATGAATAAATAAAATTATTAAAAAAAAAAAAAAGGATGACTCCAGTCAAATCACGAGGAAAACATCAGTCAAACCACAATGGGGATATTCTGCAGAACACCTGACCAGTACTTGTCAAACCCGTCGAGTTCATAAGAAACAAGAAAAGACTGTGAAACTGTCATAGACCAGAAGCGTCTGGAGGGACAGGCCAAGCAATGGGGCACCCTGGAATAGACCCCTACAACAGAAAAAGATGCCAGTGAAAAAAACAGTTAAAACTCAAATCAAGACTGGAGTTTAGGTGACAGTAATGTGTCAATGTCAGTGTCTTCATTTTTTGTTTTGTTTTAAGGTTTTCTTCCTTTCATGAACAAGAGAAACAGAGAAGTGCATCCCTAGCAAGTTTTCACCCCACATGGCACTCCAGCTTCAGCCAGCCCCAGGTTGCGGTCATGCACACCTTGGTGTGTTCAGGGACATCTCTAAATACAAACTCGAAATCCTCCCCAGTGGTCAGCCTTGCAAGAGCACTGTCTTACCATCAGGTCACAGTTTCTTTCCTTTCTTCTTTTTTCTAATTAAAAACAATTTTTTTTAAAGGTTTTTGCCATAGGCACATGTGCTTTTTTGAGAGAGAGTCAGAGAGAGGGAACATGAGAAATCACCTCCTGGGAGGATGGCCATGCCACAACCCCTTCTCCTCCAGTCTTCTCCAAGATCTTGGGCACACATGCACAAACAGAATGATTTTCAAGCTGCCAGGTCCAGGACCTGAACTTTGGGTAAGACACGTGGGAGTCCAGTGCCTTAACCACCACGCCACCTGCTGGTCACAGTTTCTTAATTTTTGATAAATGTGTCCTGGAAATATAAGATGCTGACAAATGTGGAAATGCGGTGAGAGCACTAAGGAACTCTCTGCACTAGTGTTGCAAATTTCCTATCAATATAAAATGATTCCAAAACCAAAGCTTTATTTTAGAGAGGAATATTAAAACTAACAATCCTTTTTTTCTATATGGGAATAACCAGAAAACAAGACAATTATTTCCTGTCTTCGATGTTTCCAAATGCTAGAAGCAAAGAAACTATTCTAGTGCTTGGGTCTCACTGTGTAAACAACGCTGACATCCTGAAAGTGGAACCTGAGAATTTTAAATCATTAAAATCCTAATGAAAATAAATAGCTAAACAAATATACAATTTAAGGAAAAGACCCATCAGCTAGCCAACAACCTCCTAATAGCTTAATATGGAAAGTGGAAAATTTGGGGGGAAAATACAAATAATATAAAAAACTAAAAAGTGTGATAGATGCTCAGGACACACTGATCTCAGCTAGATATTCTGGGATATAAATAGCTTAAATATCCCATTTCAAGCTAAAGAGCTAAACCAGTGGACTCTGGATGAGGTGTTAGTCAGAAGGTGATTCCCCAAGGGGCAAAGAGGTGAGATGCCCGAGTTAGCGGAGCCTGCTGTTTTCATGCCCTCATCATCTCACTAACAACTCTCCATGGCTATTTTACCATGGCCAAAACAACCACGAGGTTTCTCTCTCTAAAGAGTTTTTATTGATCTAGTCCAGTCAGCAGCTTACTCAGCTCTTCACCAACAACTAACTTCGGTGGCAAGGGCTCACTCATGCATTTCCTTTGATCTTACCAAACACCTTCTTTATGACACAAGATCACATATGCAGAAAGTAGAGAGTTATCTGGGATTCCCTCTTGGGACCCTGTTTGAGATGTCACATCATTAACCTGAGTGTATATACTTACAAAAGCCTCATCTCTTACTGTTAAATACTGCCACAAAAATAATAAAATCACATCAATGCCTACAGATATTGGGCAAGAGCTACTGAAATCAGGCTAGAAGTTCTGGTGAACACAATCCATACTCGCTGGACAGCCAGTACACAGTGCTAAGAACCACACCTGTTTTATCTTCTGGAAACTGTCTATGGGGATCTAAACCACGACAGGGAGGAAACTGTCTTCTGAACCTTAGGGAGCTCACCTATTGAAATAGCATTTTCAGGGAAGCAGGAAATGGGTAAACAAACTGTGATACAGTCAGGTTAAAGAGACAAATAATTTCCATAACTTCCTTCCAAAGGTGCCTGTGAGAGGTGACACCTAGAGGGAACTGAAGAAAGACTGGTGAACTACTTATTGTTAAGAACCAAAGGGAACAGGGGATCCCTTCTGAGAAAGGATGTTCCAAGACTTGCTGGGTGATTTGCAGGAAATTAAAAACATAATAATAAATAAACAAATAAATAAATAAATAAATAAATAAAACCTTCCATATGGTCAGGTACATTTGCTAGATTAAACCAATTAGTTTCTGAATGAGGGACTTCCCAGGGCCCTGAATAAACTTGTGTGCTCTGTGACTTCCTGAGAGTTGTCCAACATGAACCTGTGGGATCTCGTTTTTCAAGGCCTAACTTACTTTTGCACTCACTGACTTTAATTTTGAGAGATATTGACTTGGTAGATTAAAAAGGGGTGGAAAGGAGCCAACAGGTGGTATAGTAGTTAAGGCGCTGGATTCCTATGTGGTCAACCATGGTTGGAGTCTCAGACTCAGTGGCTTGAAACTCACACTGGGTGCGTATGCATATGTGCCCCAAATCCCAAGAGGTGAATGGACGAGAAGAAATTGCAGCTGTCCCCCATGGTGAACAATTTCTTGCCTTTTGTCTCTCTCTCTCTCTGGTAAGCACATGCACACTAAAGCAAAAACGTCTTTTAAAAAAAGAAGAAGAAGAAGAAGAAGAAGAGAAGGGCCAGCCAATGGTGTGGCGGGTAGCTGGGGGGATCCAACACGGGCGGGGACCTGGACTCAGCAGCTTGAGAAACATGCCAGGGATGTGCACCTGCATGACTCAAATCTCAGCAGGAGGGAAAAATGAAGGAGAAGGGATTGCAGTCTGACCATTCCCCATCGGGGTCTCTTCTCACTTACCGAACCCTCTTCTCTGGCAAATATATGTGCCCTCTGACAAAATAAGAAAGAGAAGGGAAGAGGTCGAAGAAGCAAAAAGACGTTGGTTCCAGGTTTGGCTTTGTAACTTCCTGTCCATGTAACCTTAGAGGAGGTGTAACGAGTGCTCAATAAGGGTAGTCTTTACCATTTTTAGGCAATTCGTTGTCATCAAGTTAAACCCAAACTGACTTGACAGCTTACCTACATCAGAGAGCACCCGAATACAGCCCTCCACGGAGGCTTTTTGGCTCGGCATCAGCCAGTTGCAGTGGTAAACCCTGAACACACCTTGCAGCAGCTGCACAAAGACGGGCTGGCGGGTCTGCAAAACAGGAAGGTCGAGAGATGCAATATGAACAGAGGACTTGGCTTTGTAGATCGCGGAGGGTCTGATCAGAAGTACACGTAGCCTTAAACCATGGGTGAATGGAGACGTGGTCAAGAGTTAGCGAGAAGGGGTGCCTGGATGGGAGTGGATTCCAGAAGTCACATCGCCAAGGGAGAGAAACTCAGAAGCATTTTAAGGCACCTAACTAGCTGACCCAAGAAGGAATAGCAGAGTCAAAGTCTGAATACTAACATACTTGTCCAGTTACCAACTAGCTGTATATCTTTAGGCAAATTACTTCACCCCTGAGCCTTAGCTTCACTCAAAATTTGAGGGGACTTCAAAACGTCTGTGGAAAAATGCAATCAAAATATGAGTTTACTTTGGTGCAAAACATTTTTGAAACCCATGCATACATTTTCATAATATGTATTTCCATGGATTTTTTTAAAGACCTCTTATATACAATTAATGAATGGAGGCAGATTAACACCAGCATTCTTTCTAGACATTATATTCTATGAGTAGAATCCACATTCTTAATCAGTAAAAAACAATTAAGCGTATCTTGGCTAGAACATTGCTTTTTTATTTTTGGCACTATCGTCAATGATAGAAAGATAAGAGTTCTAAGGATTACTCTATAAATAGTCATTTAGTATAGTTGAGTACTTAGAAGTTAACTACATGGGAGGATTTGTTCCTTTCTATGAAGGTAAACATTTGTAAAAGAACTCTTAATCAATTTGATTCTTTCTGATGTATTTAAAAAAAAACAAACTGTAATTCTGGTCTCCATCCAAAGGCTAGCTTTGGATCTTCCAGGTAAAGGTAACTGTGTATGGGGAATTACCCCACTGGTCTTTGGTGGGGTTAATACAGCAAGTAAAGAAGTATGAAAAACCCTAAAGAGGTTCTGAGATGAATGAAAAACAATGCTGTAGGGGAAAAGGAAGTCTATTACAAAAAGAAAATAATAAAACAAAGCAATAAAAAATGCAGACTCTCTTTTTAAAAATTCTTTTCTTTTTATACATTCAATCACTATACATAATTTAGCTTGTAGAGAGAATCTGCCCAACATGAAATATATCTCAGACCAGTCCAGTTGAGAATATTATACACATTTACATCAACAAGTAATAAACCATTTCTGTGCCCCACAAAGGTCTTACTTCTCTATTTTTCTCCCTAATTTCC
>NW_006159551.1:243764-248534 GCF_000334495.1 Tupaia belangeri chinensis | reverse complement strand
CCCTTCCCTCCCCTCTTCCCCTCTCCCATCCTCCTTCCACACTGCCTCCAGTGTCCATAGTTATTTTCAATGCTTTTATGCCCTCCCATCGTTCGGTCTCTACCATAGAGTGCAGACAGTCAGTGTTAGTTAAGTGGAGACGTACAATGTCTCTCTTTCATAGCCTGACTCGCTCCACTTAGCAATCAATTTTCCATATTTGTCCACTTTCTTTCAAATGCCAGGATCTTGTTTTTCTATGGATACGCAACCTCTTTCTTAAACATTGTTCGGATACCTTCCATTTTACTATGTGCCGGAACTTCACATATGATCTCACTCGGGCCTTGATAGCCGCTCTATGACACAAGATTATTGTCACAACGTAAATGAAACACAAAGGCCCAAGGAGGATAAAAGTATTCAAGGAACTAAGAAGTGTAGGCCAGGGAAGGGGAGTCAACCTCAGGCTCTCAGATGCCAAGAATCCCTGCCCTTCAAACTAAGTTCACATGGGCAGCAGGATCATGCTGCTCTCTACAGGAAGTACTCTGTCCCATCCCTCACCGCCATCCAAGACTGATAGAGGACAGGAACACAAGGGAGCCTGAGAAATTGGCCAGCAAAACCTTCTCCGGTGTTCAGTGGCTGCTTGTTAGCTCCTGGGCTAACTCAAATGGAGGCGGCTATTTATCCCAAGCTATTTTTCCCATAGGCCAGGCCTGGTGCCGAGTGCTTCACACAAACCCTGTGTGCCTTCACCATGACCCTGGCAGTCATCAGTGGTCCTACTGGATACTACTAAGTGCTGGATTTGGGATGAGAACCCAATAGCCTAATTCAAAGGAAGAAATGTTACTGACTAAATTAACTCAACTGAACCAATATTTATTGAACATCTGCTCTGCTCCCATCTGACACCTGAATATATGAAAAATGAATAAATGATAAAAACGGCTTCTTCTTAATTATTCAAATTCAAGGGGCAATCTTGTAGCAGTTCATTCCACCTCTGTGCCCAAGTGTACAGCTGTCTACCACTTTCTTGCTCCAATTCTCCTTTATTCCATTTGCTTCTGAATCTTGCCTGTGTAATTCCTTGCTCTTTCTTTTACATCTTGTCCTTAATGATTCATGTTTTCTCCAGTTCCTTTCCACTCCAACATTTCATTTTCCCGGCTATCCACTAGCTAATGTTGTCTTTGGTTTCTACCATGCTCCTGAGTCTCATTTATTCATCTGTTCACTCAAATTAGCATCTAGGGGCCAAATGCAGTGCCAGGTGTAAGGGATGGAGCAGGTATGAGACAACTGTGCATAGAAGACCTCATTTTGCCCTCATCCCTTGAGTTCTAACAGAGTAGAGTACAGACTGCCATTACGGAGCACCTACTGTGTACCAGGCACTGTGTTAGGTTTCCATAAGCATTATCTCTAATTCTCGTAACTTACAAGATTGAGATTATAGGACCGTTTCGGACATAAGAAAAGAGAGGCTGATGTTCGGCAATCTGCCCAACTTTGCAGAGCTGATAATGGACAGAAGAGAAATTCTAAGCCAGTTCTGTCCTGCTCTAAAGTTTCCAAAATTATATTCTTCCTCACTGAGCTCCACATTTCTAGCTGTTCTCTGGCCATTCCACTGGTACCTTAAACATAATACAGTCAACCCAAGTTCGTAATTTTCCTCCAGAAATAAGGAAGAAAGGGAGAGAGGGAGCAAAGACATGCCTTTCTACAGAAAAATAGAACAAGGCAGGCTATGAGGGCATCCAAAACACTTGTCAATAAATGTTTGAAAAATCCATAAACCAACTTTTTTTTTTTTTACTTTTAAAAAAATTTATACATTTTTTGAATTTGACCAGAGAGGGACAGAATGAGGGGGAGAGAGCAGAGGCTGATGTTCGGCAATCTGCCCAACTTTGCAGAGCTGATAATGGACAGAAGAGAAATTCTAAGCCAGTTCTGTCCTGCTCTAAAGTTTCCAAAATTATATTCTTCCTCACTGAGCTCCACATTTCTAGCTGTTCTCTGGCCATTCCACTGGTACCTTAAACATAATACAGTCAACCCAAGTTCGTAATTTTCCTCCAGAAATAAGGAAGAAAGGGAGAGAGGGAGCAAAGACATGCCTTTCTACAGAAAAATAGAACAAGGCAGGCTATGAGGGCATCCAAAACACTTGTCAATAAATGTTTGAAAAATCCATAAACCAACTTTTTTTTTTTTTACTTTTAAAAAAATTTATACATTTTTTGAATTTGACCAGAGAGGGACAGAATGAGGGGGAGAGAGCAAGCTGCCAGGTCCAGGACTCGAACCGTGTTGGGCCATGTGGGAAGTCAGTGCCTTTACCCACCATGCTGCTCCCAGCCCCCATAAGCCAACTCTTTACTAAAGAAATTATTCTTGTATTCTTTATTCTGAATATATGAGACAACCTTTACTTCTCTGACAATTTGTGCTTATTGGCTGGAGTAAAAATTGGTTCACAGGAAAGTAGAATGAAAAGAGAGAATAGTGGCCAAGATGAAAAAAACTAAAACATAAGAAGCTGCTTAATGGTTTTCCTATTAATTTGACTGATTCACAGTCAAATTACAGTCAAATTGATAGTTTGGTTGTTCCATCCTGTCTCATAACCTTTAGAAGAATGGCCATGGCCATAGCAGTTGTCATTACATGTTCCAAGAGAAGCAAGTCCAACCTTACTAACCAAGGCAGCTGCCTGGTTGCCATGCAGTACAAAGCATGTGGCCGGGAGCACACCCCATAATTCATGTGCCCGGTCCTAACAAGCCCCTGTCCTCCAACTCCTCATGAAGTACACACACTTATTTATTTATTTGGAGAGGTTTTTGCTATAGGGCGTGTGTGCTCGCCAGAAAGACAGAGAGAGACAGAGAGATAGAAAGCGAGAAATCACCCCCCAGGGGTGCAATCCCTTCTCCTCCATTCTTCTCTAGGGATCTTGGGCACGCACACGAGCCTGGCATGAGTTTAAGCCACCAGGTCCGGGACTCGAACTGCAATCGACTACATGGGAGTTCAGCGACATAGCCATTACACCAACTACTGGTTCCTGCACATTCATTCTAAAGGCAGTAACGTAACTACATGAGACTTCAATTCATCTGCCAGCTTGCATGGTTATTTCTGAACCAAATAGAAAGCTACCATCAGTCTCAATGAAAATATAATTCACCCCAAATTTTTACCATCCAGTTTTAAGGTCAGAAAGAAGATTGAAATCACAGTCATGCCACTTGAAAACTGTGACGATAGCTGGTCTTGGCAATTAAACCCGCTGAGCTGTGTACTCAGCTGCAAAATAGGGATGGACCATCTACGTCATGGACTGTTCTAAACCGATATCCACTCTCAGCATAGTTTCTGGAACACGATGGTGCCTAATCAATTTAACAATGAGTTTCACATTCACCACAAATCACCCTCCCCTCAGAGAGTCCACATTCATCCAGGTTATTTGTCCTCTGTCCACCGAGGTCACCCGTCAGCCCAGCACAGCTTCTCTCCATCTCCACTCCAAGGACAGTTAATGTCTCGCTCTTGGCCACTGGGGACCAGGCCAACTCTCATTCCAAAGCCTGTGTGTAAGGAAGGGTGGGTAAAGCTGTGACAGTAACTGACTCAGACCTGTTATCTGAAGGGGACAATTTTCCCAAATTCAGAAATAAAAAAAACAGGGGCCAGCAGGTGGCATAGTGGTTAAGGCACTAGATTCCCACAAGACCGATCATGCTTCGAGTCCTGGACCCAGAGGCTTGAAAATCATGCTGAGTGTGTGTGCATGTGTGCCCAAAGTCCCGAGAAGAGAATGAAGGAGAAAAGACTGTGGTGTGGTCATCGTCCCTAGGGGGTGATTTCTCACTTCCCCCTGTTTCCAATGAGTGCATGTGCCCTATAGCAAAAAATAAATAAATAAATAAATAAATAAATAATCTAAAAATACACACACATACACATATATAATAATAAAAACATCTCCCAGACTCATGGAGTGAAAGTTTTGACATGTTAAGTACATGGGAATCAGCATATAGAGCCAGACACTGCACAAAGGCAGGCAGAACCACGCACATGAATACCATGTGAGTAGTGTCCAGGCAGGTGTGCATGGCCACAGCCCACCATCGCCAGGCTAAACAACTCTGCACTCCACCCCGACAGGGTTCTGAGAGTTTCCAGTGCATACTTCCTTTTAAAAAGGAGATTTCCCAGGGTTTTATTGATCTCAATAAAGTATAAATAATATGTTAGCCCCTACTGGAGAGTTTCTTTTCTCTCATGTTGGAGGGGAGAGATGGAAAAGATTCCAAGTGGGGGGGGGGGAGATGAAAATATTTGAAGGACAGCGTCAACCACTAATAGCACCATCTGCCACAGGAAAACTTCCTCAGGTGTTCTTTATCCAAGGGAGCCCAAGGCAGCTGTCCTCCACTAAGTGCAGAGCATCTTTTAGCCGCACTGAGCAGAACAGCTCCCTCCGGCCTGCACACTCCCGAACGTGCGCCAAGCCCACTGCTGAGGGTCTGTCTTGAATACCCCGCGTTTATGTGTGCATGTCTTACCTGCAAAGTCGTACTCTGGTCTGAGAAGGGAGAGCTGAAGAAGGTAGTGACGATGCTCATGACAATTTCAGTAACGTACTTCTCCAAAATCGAGTCTGCGTGTTTCCTGTCACTTGTGTTGTTACAGGCCTGGAAGACAATCAGACACTTTTAACATCACACCTAAAGCTAAACCAAAACATGAAGACATCTACTG
>NW_006159551.1:233817-243733 GCF_000334495.1 Tupaia belangeri chinensis | reverse complement strand
CCTGCTGAAGACCCTTAACAAAGGAACAGTAAAGGCCCATAGGCCTACACTTCCTCTATGTAAAAAATAACAAAAATAAAAAATATATCATGGCTAAAGGGAAGCAAATCAGCTTGAGTACCATGGTGTTGACTCACATTGAGGGGACAGACCAGGCCATTACCTCGACTGTCCACCCATCTCTGACAGGTCTAAGCCCCGGAGAGCAGGAAGAGGCACAGTAACAACAGGGCCTAACATTTACCCTGAAAGTGAACTGCCCTTGTGGGTAAGCCATTAGTCTGCCCGAGGCCATGGTTTCCTAAACCATATAATCAAGAGAGTTAGATACAGCACCGAGGCCTAAGATGTCTGAGAGTCTCCAATTTTATAACACTCTTTGATTCACTAAAAAATGTTATTGATATGCCACACTGATCAAAATAGTAGGTACATATATATGTATGTATGTATGTATTTTGAAATGTGAGAGTGTACACTACAGACATAAAGAGAGTGAGAAAGCACCCCTCAGTCGGGTCAGACCATGCCATGTTCTTTCTTTTTTAATTCTCCATTCCATCAGGATCCTGCAGTTGTGCTCATCTGTGTCTGGTAGGTTTTTTGTTTTTTGTTTTTTGTTTTTTTTTTGGTTTATTTTATTTTATTTATTTATTTTTAAGAATTTTTGCCTTAGGGTACATATACTCATGGGAGAGAGAGCCAGAGAGAGATAAAGTGAGAAATCACTCCCTATGTGGGATGGCCACATCATAAACCCTTCTCTTCCAATCTCCTCTCAGGATTTTGGTCATGTACATACATAACACCCAGTGTGATTTTCAAGCCACTAGGTTCATGACTCAAACTGTGGTTGGCCATGTGGGCATCCAGTGCCTTAACTATCATATCACCTGCTGGCCCGTGTCTGTTGGGTTTTGTTTTTTTTTTTGGAGAGGTTTTCGCTATAGGGCGCATGCACTCGCCAGACAGACAGACAGAAAGCGAGAAATCACCCCCCAGGGGGGATGGCCACGCCACAATCCCTTCTCCTCCATTCTCCTCTTGGGATCTTGGGCACACATGCACACATGCCCAACATGAGTTTTAAGCCACCGGATCCGGGACTCGAACCGTGGTCAACTACATGGGAGTCCAGCGACATAGCCATTATGCTAGCTGCTGGTCCCTGTGTCTGGTGTATTGTTGTTGTTGTTGTTGTTTTTGAGAGAGATTTTTGCTATAGGATGGATGTGCTCACTGGAGAGATGGACAGACAGAAAGTGAGAAATCACGTCCCCCCCCGCCCCCGGGGCATGGGAATGCTGCAATCCCTTTTAATTTGCTAGAGGATACTCACACTTGAGAGAGGAAGAGAAGAAGAGAGAATGTGTGCACTCCCTGTGGGGGATGATTATGCTGCAATCCCATCTCTATTTTCTCCTCTTGCAATTTTGGGCACACATTTACATGTGCCTGGTGTGCTTTTCAAGCTGCTGGGTCTGGGACTCAAACTGGAGAGTCTGCCACTTGGAGTCCAGTTGCCTTAACCTCCACACCAGCTGCTGACCCTACATTTCATCTTAAGATGTCCCAAGTGTCATTCACAAGGTAGGAAGAAATGAGACTTGAGAAAGAATGAAAAAAACCACAAAGCCTGTTTGTGCCATGAACTGGAACAGAGACGGTGTGACTGCTTTCCTTACGTCTGCATGGGATGCCAGGTGCATGTGTTCATACATGTGTGTACACACACACACACACACCCCTCCTCTCCTTAGTTCCCCAAAGCCTTACCCTGCAGATGTCTACAAGGAAATTCTCGAACAATTTCCACATGTGATTGCTGGTGTAGATCTCCTTCATTTCCACCTCAGTATCCACATAGCAGTGATTCAGGAAGTTAATATATGCGATTTTAACCTGGAAGAGAGAAACAAGATTTTTCTGAAAAACTGAGCTGGTACATATGGAATTGCTTTGCTGCTTCATCTTTGTGAGGATGGACTGAGATCCTCATTCCATTTTCCCCTGTCTGCTTTCATTTCTATCATTATTTTTTGATATTCAATATTTCCAATTATAAAGTTCAAAATTCTAAAGGACTGGGAAGAAAATATTTTCATGACCGTGAGGTAAAGAATTATTCAAAAACTCTGACCACAGATAAGGAACAAATATGACTACATAAAAATAATTTCTGTTCATGGAAAAGCACTCTGAAAAGGGTGAAATGGTGGGACCAGCAGGTGGTGTGGTGGTTAAGGCGCTAGACACTCCCACAGGGCCAACTGTGGCTCATGTCCCGGACCTGGTGGCTTGCTTTCTCACTTTCCCTCTCTCCCTGTGTCACTCTGGTCAAATTTTAAAAAATGAATAAATGAAATTAAATAAATTATTCTTTAAAAAAAGGTGAAATGGTATGGGTTAGAGGAAGAAGCACTGCATATAACAACAAGGAATGCCTACAGATCTGTGCGTACAAGGTGGATGCCTTGAGAGAAAAAAAAAGACAACAAATGTGATCAAATATTTTCCTAAAGGAATATAAAATGTCAAAAAAAAATAAAAAGAAAAACCACACATGGAAAGGATTTCAGCTTCATTTAGTAATTAAGGAAAAATTAAAACCATCATGATAAATAAAAACATGTATCCACACACAAAAATACTTCTACAGAAACATGCATAGCAAGATTATTCACAATAGTCAAAAAGTGGAAATCAAAATGTCCATCAACTGACGGATGAACAGAAAACATGATATTCCTATGTAATGAAATGTTACTTGGCAATATAAAAAAAGGAAATGCTGAAACACGTTCAATCCTGCATGAACACTGAAAAAAAGGATGCTAAGTCAAAGAATCCAGTCACAAAACACTACAAATTGTATGGTTCTATTTCTACCGAATGGCCAAGATACGCAAATGCATAAACCCAGCAAGATCAGTGATTGCCTAGAGCTACAGATATGGGAAAGAAATGAGGAGCGACTACTAACAGGCGTGGGGCTTCTTTCGGGGATTTTAAAAATATTCTGTAGCGTGGTTAGTCGGTGGCATGGTGGTTAAGGCACTGGATTCCACATGGCTGACCATGGTTCAAATCCCAGACCTGGTGACTTACAAATCACAAGAAACAGATAAACAAATAAATAAACGTTTTAAAAATTATTTTATAGTTAGATTGTGATGGTGATTGCACAACTCTTTGAATATATTAAAACCCACTGGATTGTGTACTTTAAGTGGGTACACTGTAGAGCATGCAACTACCTCCATGCAGTTTCTAAACATTGAAACAAAACAAACCACGATGAGATATCCCTATAGAAACATAGAATTAAAAAAAAAAAAACAGTAAAGGGTCTGATAATACCAAGGGTGGTAGGACAGTAGAGCACCGAGACCTCTGGAGAGGAGAGATGGCAACCAGAATAACAATGCTAGAAACAGCTGGACATTACCAAGTGGAATTTTTTAAAAAAAGCACTCCCTATAAGCCAGCACTTCTGAGTATATGTCAGAGAGAGAAGTGTGCACATGTGGACCAGAACACATACAATGACCTTAACAGCCAATAGTCAGAACCACTCAAACTGAGCATCAACGGAAAAACAGGAAATCACAATGTGGCGCCAGGTAGAAATGAAAAGCTCTAAAACAAGGGAGATGATATAGCCACATACATCTGGATGGGTGATCCTTAACGGAAGACTGATCAAAAGAAGACACAGCATGATACATAAAGAAGGTTCAAAACTTGACAAAATAAGTTATACTATTTAGGGATATATACAGAAAGACAACTGGGGGACTTTGTAAAAATCAGCTCATGGGGTCAGGATGTGGCACAGTGGTGGACGAAGATGGAAAAGTTGTTGGTTCATGCCTTGGGACCTCCCGGAGCATGCTGGATGCATGTGTCTGTGATCTGGGCCAGATGAGTCTGAGGATGGATCATGGTGTGAAGACTCTGCTTGGGATGCCTGTCTCTGTCTCTTTTTCATAACAGAAATAAACTTAATCAAAAGGTCACTCATGATTACCTTTAGGAGTGCTTTGAGGGAAAATGAGTGCAGGGTAAGGACATGGGGGAATTTTGGGTTTATTTCTTGGCCTTTGTGGGATTACAAAGCTGTTCTCTTTACAATCATGCTGGTCCCATACAACAAAAATTTATATTCTTCTCTGTCCTTTTTATGTACATAAAATGGTAAAAAACAACTAATACTGTACTTCCCTCATCTCTAATACTAGTGATAATACTCTACTTGTCTTACCCATAGTAAGAGAACTATAAATTGAAACAATGTTGAAATACCATTTCCATCTATCAGATCCATGAAAATTCAGAAAGTCTGGTAGCATATTCTATAGGCAAGGCTGTGAGAAAAAAGCAAGCTCATCATTCTTTTCTTACTCTCATTATCTCATTATAAATTATCTCATTATATTGGGTTGTCGGAAAAGTCATGATGCACTTTTGCACGGAAAAACATCATGACTTTTCCGATGATCCAACAGTCCAACATGCATAGAGAATAATTGCAGTATATATGTACAACAGAATTTTATGCAGGTGGCATGGTGTTTAAGGGTGCTAGACTCCCACTTGGCTGACCGTGGTATGAGTCTCGGACCTTGTGGCTTGCTTTCTCACTTACACTCTCTCTCTCTGGTCAAATTAAAATAAGTAAATAAAGTTAAATAAGTAAATAAAGTTAAATAAAACACACACACACACACACACACACACACAAACTGTGAAGACATAAAGACAAACAGGCACACTATAAATTATTTTCTATGGGGTGGGCAAAAGGAGTAGATTAGGAGACTTTTCATAGCCTTTGATTTTTTAACTTCTCAAAATCCACTAACTTGTTAATAAATCTTAAAACATAATGATATAAATATTTGGTATATATTACATATGCTATAATCCTATGTATATTTAGCTTATACTATAAGCTAATAAATACTTTAAAACATATAAGGAAAAATTATATGTTGTATTATCTATTTTGTTGTTGTTGTTACTAGCCAACATATACAATTTTTTAAAGAGAGAGCCTGAAAGAGTCAACTTCAAAACTTAACAGATACTCATTACTGGATGGTGGAATTATAGATTTTTACTTTCTTATCGATTATACATAGTCCCTACATTTTTATAATGGTCATTTATTATTTCTGCAATAAGAGTTTTCATTTTTTTAAAACTATATTAGCCAATGTATAATTAAATATCTAAAGAAATAAAAATAACAAATTCATTGGGAGAACCGTCTCTTATATTCAGCCCTGTATTTGCTTTTCTGTATTAAGAGTTTTCATTTTAAGGAATCAATTTACAAACTAAGCCTCGGATTCATATGAACTGTACATCCTTCCCTCCTTTTTTTTTTTTTTTTTAAGAGAGATTTTTGCTATAGGGTGTATGAACTCACCAGAGAGACAGAGACAAAAAGTGAGAAATCACCCCACAAAGGGGATGACCACACCACAACCCCTTCTCCTCTATTCCTCTCTTGGAATTTTGGTCACTCACACATACATGCCCAGCATGAGTTTTAAGACACCAGGTCTAGAACTTGAACCGTGATTGACTATGTGGGAGTTCAGCAATGTAACCATTACGCCATCTGCTAATCTCCATACGAACTGTATTTAAATCCATTCTTCATCTCATTTCTAGGAAGTTCTTTCAAATCACATTCTCTTTGCTAAGCAGACTGAATTAGACCCAGAGAGCTGAAGTTTTTTTCTTACTCTTCTTTAGGAGATGGAAGGAAAGACTAACTTTCTCTGTATTCTTTTTTTTTTTAACTTAATTTTATTTATTCATTCATTTATTTTAATTTGATCAGAGAGAGAATGAGAGTGAGAGAAAGAGAGGAAAAGTGAGAAAGCAAGTCACCAGGTTCGGGTCTTGAACCAGGGTCAGCCATGTGGAAGTGTCTAGCACCCCAACCACCAGCTAGCTGGCCTTTCTCCATATTCTTATCACACAAAATCAACATTCAAGAAAATACTGAGCTGAAGCCCCACTATACAATGAGCTGCAGGTCTCCAAACTGTGGGGCTCACCTGGGCCACCATGACATCTCCCACCAGACCCTGCCCCTATGTGCCACTTAGAGAGAGACGAGATGGGCATGTCCAATGCCTGGCTCACCCACCTCAGGGATGCAGTCCTCGTGGGTGACCACGCGGACAATGTCATCCAGAGGGAGCAGGGAGTTGCATTTGATCTCTGTGTAGACGTTCTTGCCCTCTGTGCACACGGCCAGGAGCTCCACCAAGTGGATGTGGTACATGAGAGGGCTGTTCTCGTCCATACGGTCCCGCTCTGACCGCATCATCTGAATCAGGGTCTGGAAAGAGGCTCTGTCGTTGTAGAACACAAGGACGTCCTCTCCGGAATTGACCAGCTACAAAAAGCACAGGTTTCTTTAATTATGAGTTTAAATGGGGCAGCCTTAAAAAATCTATTTACAGAGATAGAGACATGTTCTGTTAGCATATACCTTCCAAAAAAGTCTCTCCTGTGTTACTAAACTCACTTCAAGCCCATGCATGACATGACTGAACTACAGCTCTTCAGCATCATAATTTTAATCCACAGATAAATTTTAATCCACAGATAAATACCACAGAACTATCAGGCGGAGAGTGTACCAGTGTTTTCCTACCAGGTGATAAATTTTAATCCACAGAAAAATACCACAGAACTATCAGGTGGAGAGTGTGTGTACCAGTGTTTTCCTACCAAGTAGAAATCCAAGCTCACTCTTGTATTTTCAAACCTAATAATCAGGCCATTATTAGAAGCAGCAAAAAGGTACTACTATTTAAAATGTTTCCTTTTTTTTTTCAATGCTTTACCAAGTATCTCCCTTAGTGTTTCATCCACTGTCTTATCTCTTCAATCACAAATTACCTACTTCTAATAAGACATGCCTCCATTTCAACACCTATCCAAGAGTCAAGGTATTCTTATTCATAACTTCTCTCCAACGAGATAGCTTTTCATGAATCTATTTAAGAATCCATTAATCTCAGCAGCACATGAAATGCCAAATATCCAAAAAGGGCTGACACAAAAGTCAAAATAAGTCCTCCAGAGGATAGTCGTTATGCATGATCAACTTTAATAAGCTCTAATTATGTGACAGACACCAAGATAAATTCTTTAGATGGACCACCTAACCTCATTGTGACTCAATTTTTTCATCTATAAAGATAAATACAATAGCACATAGTGATGTTATGAACATTATATAAACTAGTATATACAAATTACGTAGAACAGTGCCTGGAGTATGGTAGATTTCCAAAAAAGGTGGGCTGTTACTGTCATCATGGCCTCATTTAACCCCCATGCCAACTATTTTGAGCGGATACTGCTATACTGTCATTTAAACAGAAGTACCCACTCCTCTTGGTTTGAGAAACCAAGAAACACATCCCAAATCACACGGCCAGGAAAGAGGGACAGCCCACCTCTGTGGGACCCAGGTCTAGGCAACTCTCTTAATCATGCAACCCTACCTCCCACTGGAATCGTGGGAGACAGGATTATAAATCCAGTGCTGGGAAGATTTAGTTGAGATTTCATGTCTTAAAAAGTTAGAAGGAGTAAACATGTGTGGAAGCCGGTCGTGTGTGGCTCAGTGAGCCTTTCTGACCAGAGACATCCATAGAATGTAACTTCCAGAACAGAACCAAATGAGACTGTCCACTGACTACACAGACCAACTCCTCTGCGTGAAGCACCAAGCAAACATTTTTCAACCTAATTAATTAAAGAGAAAGTCATGATCCACAAGAAGGGAAGTTGTTCTGGCTCCCTGGGTCCTAACCACATTTAATCTAACTTCACTCTATTCGGGTTCATCATCTAGTTCTGTTACCCACCCTCTCCCCCCACCCCCGCCACAAGAAAAATCCAAGCCAAACTTCCTTAGATTAATAGATTTACTGCTATGAAAATTTGGATCAGACTCACCTATATCTATAGCCTCAACTCACAAACACAAAATTACACACTCTCTCTCTCTCACGTTCTGCTCACTGCCCACACTGCAGGCTCCTGAAGAGGGTGCCCACTCATACAGGTGAGATGAAACAATATTCATGTTTCTATAGAACACCAGAGAAAGGTGTATAGAAATATGTAACTGTCACCTCTGCCATGACCATGTCTTGGCATTTCTTAATAAATTTCCCTTCTGCCTTGACGATTGTCTGCAAGAACTTTATGTATTGGACATTTCGACCGTGGGTCTCTATGCAGTGAACGAAGTGTTGAACGACTCTTTCATTGATCTCACTGCAAAGCTGGAAGTTGTTCATGAAGATGTGCTGCATTGTCACTGCCTCCAGGATCTGGCACACAAAAGAGGAACAAGAACACGGGGAAATGGTCAAAAGGAGACCGGAACAAATTAAAAAGTGAGAAAAAGGAGACCCCACTCAAAACTCCCATAGAGAAGCATTTCAACTCATAATAGTGTCTTTTTCCATCCTCATTTCTGTACTATCTTGTTTTCATGAACTTTTTATATGCATATGATAAACACACAGAAAAGTAAACCAATCATTAGAAATCAGCTAAACGAATTACAAAAGAAACATCAAGCAGACAGATCAAGAAAAAAAAAAAGAGAGACCTTCTTTATCTCCTGCTCCAAAAGTGAACTACTATTTTGACTTCTATAACCACAAGTTAATTTTGCCTATTCCTGAACCTCGTATACTCTTCTTCACAGAGACATATGCCCCATTGCAAGAATATATGACAAAGTATTTGTGTATTCTATTGTTGATGGTCATCTGGGGGAATACCTTTTTTTTTTTTTTTTTTTCCTGGAGAGGTTTTCGCTATAAGGCGCATGCGCTTGCCAGGAAGACAGAGATAGACAGAGACACAGAAAGCGAGAAATCACCCCCTGGGGAGATGGCCACACCACAATCCCTTCTCCTCCATTCTCCTCTTGGGATCTTGGGCACACACGCACACATGCCTGGCATGAGTTTAAGCCACCAGGTCCAGGACTTGAACCGTGGTTGACTACATGGGAGTTCAGCAACGTAGCCAGCCATTACACTATCTGTTGGTCCCGTAATACCTATTTTACTGGTAAGTAGTGACACTACTTAAATGACGAATAGTACTGTTCTGAACATTCTTGTACATGTCTCTGGTAAACTTAAACATTTTCGTTGGGTGTATGCCTAAGAGCAGAATCATTAAGTCACAGAGTATAAATATGTTTGTCTTTAGAAAATACTGCTAACCAGTTTCTGAAAAATGTTAACAATTTACATTCTTCATTACAGCTGTTCTATATCCCTGTCAAAACTCCTATAGACAGTATTCTTCATATTAGTCACATTGTATCGTGCATATATAATTTCTTTTGCATTGAGAAGACTAATCGTGTTGAGTACCTTGTCAAATATACTGGCCCTTTGGAAGTCCTCTACTACAGAGTATCTATTCAAATTTTCTGCCTCCTAAAAAGCGAGTTGGGGTCAGTCAGTGATGTGGTGAAGATAGCTAGATCTCACTTGGACGACTGTACAGTTCAAGTCCTGACAAAGAAGTGTGAAAAATACACTGGGTGCATGTGCATGCATGCCTAAAATTCTGAAAGAAGAACCGAGGAGAAGGGACTGCAGCACAGCCCTCCTTCCTGGGAAGTGCTTTCTCACTTTTTTTTCCCCCCCTATCTCTCTGGTGAGTATACATGCACTATAGCAAATTAAAAAAAGAAAACAAAAAAAGTGGGTTGTCTATCTTTTCCCTGACAGACTTTGAGTTTGTTTTTCTATATATGAATTCTTTCACTCTCTTAGCTTTCCTGTGGATTTTTTAAAAAACATTTTATTTAGCTTCCTTTCTTTCTTTTCATTTGACCACAGAG
>NW_006159551.1:228668-233786 GCF_000334495.1 Tupaia belangeri chinensis | reverse complement strand
CAGAGGAAAAGAGTGAAAATGAGAAAACAAACCACCAGGTCTGGGACTGGAATTGTGGTCGGCCATGTGGGAGTCCAGTGCCCTTAACCACTGCAGCGCCTACAAGCCCCTCCTATGGATACTCTTAATACAATAGTATCATTCAATGAACAAAAGTTCTTCAACTGGAAGAAGCCAATTTATCAGCATTTTCCAATATAATGAATACTCATCGTATATCATGTATGAAAACTCTGCTTACCATGCAGTAATGAAGATATTCTTCTACTATCTTCTAGAAACTTTAATTTTACTTTTTACCCAGACTTATTGAGTTTTGTCTTTGTGTGAGGTGGGGGCTGTAATATTTTGCTCTTCTGTCTTTTTTTTCTCTTAGCATGACAAAGATGGAATATTACCCTGCAATCTAGTTATCTTTTCAAAAATATTTTTTGTCTTTTTCCATCCTCATTTCTGTACTATCTTGTTTTCATGAACTTTTTATATGCATATGATAAACACACAGAAAAGTAAACCAATCATTAGAAATCAGCTAAACGAATTACAAAAGAAACATCAAGCAGACAGATCAAGAAAAAAAAAAAGAGAGACCTTCTTTATCTCCTGCTCCAAAAGTGAACTACTATTTTGACTTCTATAACCACAAGTTAATTTTGCCTATTCCTGAACCTCGTATACTCTTCTTCACAGAGACATATGCCCCATTGCAAGAATATATGACAAAGTATTTGTGTATTCTATTGTTGATGGTCATCTGGGGGAATACCTTTTTTTTTTTTTTTTTTCCTGGAGAGGTTTTCGCTATAAGGCGCATGCGCTTGCCAGGAAGACAGAGATAGACAGAGACACAGAAAGCGAGAAATCACCCCCTGGGGAGATGGCCACACCACAATCCCTTCTCCTCCATTCTCCTCTTGGGATCTTGGGCACACACGCACACATGCCTGGCATGAGTTTAAGCCACCAGGTCCAGGACTTGAACCGTGGTTGACTACATGGGAGTTCAGCAACGTAGCCAGCCATTACACTATCTGTTGGTCCCGTAATACCTATTTTACTGGTAAGTAGTGACACTACTTAAATGACGAATAGTACTGTTCTGAACATTCTTGTACATGTCTCTGGTAAACTTAAACATTTTCGTTGGGTGTATGCCTAAGAGCAGAATCATTAAGTCACAGAGTATAAATATGTTTGTCTTTAGAAAATACTGCTAACCAGTTTCTGAAAAATGTTAACAATTTACATTCTTCATTACAGCTGTTCTATATCCCTGTCAAAACTCCTATAGACAGTATTCTTCATATTAGTCACATTGTATCGTGCATATATAATTTCTTTTGCATTGAGAAGACTAATCGTGTTGAGTACCTTGTCAAATATACTGGCCCTTTGGAAGTCCTCTACTACAGAGTATCTATTCAAATTTTCTGCCTCCTAAAAAGCGAGTTGGGGTCAGTCAGTGATGTGGTGAAGATAGCTAGATCTCACTTGGACGACTGTACAGTTCAAGTCCTGACAAAGAAGTGTGAAAAATACACTGGGTGCATGTGCATGCATGCCTAAAATTCTGAAAGAAGAACCGAGGAGAAGGGACTGCAGCACAGCCCTCCTTCCTGGGAAGTGCTTTCTCACTTTTTTTTCCCCCCCTATCTCTCTGGTGAGTATACATGCACTATAGCAAATTAAAAAAAGAAAACAAAAAAAGTGGGTTGTCTATCTTTTCCCTGACAGACTTTGAGTTTGTTTTTCTATATATGAATTCTTTCACTCTCTTAGCTTTCCTGTGGATTTTTTAAAAAACATTTTATTTAGCTTCCTTTCTTTCTTTTCATTTGACCACAGACAGAGGAAAAGAGTGAAAATGAGAAAACAAACCACCAGGTCTGGGACTGGAATTGTGGTCGGCCATGTGGGAGTCCAGTGCCCTTAACCACTGCAGCGCCTACCAGCCCCTCCTATGGATACTCTTAATACAATAGTATCATTCAATGAACAAAAGTTCTTCAACTGGAAGAAGCCAATTTATCAGCATTTTCCAATATAATGAATACTCATCGTATATCATGTATGAAAACTCTGCTTACCATGCAGTAATGAAGATATTCTTCTACTATCTTCTAGAAACTTTAATTTTACTTTTTACCCAGACTTATTGAGTTTTGTCTTTGTGTGAGGTGGGGGCTGTAATATTTTGCTCTTCTGTCTTTTTTTTCTCTTAGCATGACAAAGATGGAATATTACCCTGCAATCTAGTTATCTTTTCAAAAATATTTTTTAAAAGAGTTATTTCATTTTATTATTTCATTTATTTGTTACTTTTAATATTTATTATTTAATATTATTAATTATTTTAATTTACTATAGGGCCACGCACCAACCAGAGAGAGAAAGAGAGGGAAAAACAGAAAGCAAGCTGCGAAGTCCAGGACTCTGAGGTCGGCCATGTGGGAGTCCAGCACCTCCCACGTGGGAGTCATGCCACCTGCTGGCCCCTACAGCTATCCTCTTTAGGGAAAGTTCTAACAATACTAATGAGTGACCATGCATTTATGAATATGCAAAGATGTCCTTTTCACTATTAACTTACAAAGCCAAAAATGAGACATTGCCAAACTACCCATTAACGTAGGAATGGTTTTAAAAAGTTACCGCTATTCTATGCATGGCGTTCAGCTATCTGAAAGAATGAGATAAACGTGAACATTGCTGGTTTGCAGAGGAAGGCACAATGTGTTCAGTGAAAAAAGCAAAAAGGCAATAGAATGTGCCACGTGTGACGCTATTTTTATATTTTACATAAAGCCTAATATGTATTTAATATACTTAAAATCATATTTAACAAACCAAAATAGTAATATCGCTATGTTTATGTGGCTACATTATGTCTTTGTATAAACAGAGAACTTCATGCACGGCCCTCAGGAAGATGTGGCTGGAGCGTGCACATCTGTGCTGTGGAAGTTTGGATAAAATGAGGGATGTTTTAAAAATAAAACAGAAATATGTCTACCTTGCCCCACCACCATTCTCCTTTCCTGGCAAAGCCTCCCCATCTCCCCAACCTACCCTCCACAATCAGGAGTATTTCTGTCCTCCTGAGAGTTGGTCAAAATGTTCCCCTTTGGAATGAATGCTGCACTATAACAAATTTCAGAAGTTGTAAAGAAGAAGAACAAGCTGTTCCTCCCCACCACCACCACCCCTACATGTTTGCAGACAGGCCTCAAGTCTTACCCCTGGATTGAGAAACAGGTTTATGTGTTTGTGTAGCAAAGCTTGATTCTGCTGGTTGCCTGCACAGAAATTCTGCAGAAATTCATGGGCCAGCCTCATTATCTCCTGCATCTTGGTATCTTCAGCCTGCATGGAAGGAGAGAGATGAAAGCACTGAGGGCTAGGTCAGGGGCTCGGCTTCTCCTACATCTTCATCACCTCCCAGGAGCATGGGATGCAGGAGGTGTTTGCTGAGGGCCTGTGTGGAACCACTGAGGTGCTGCACTGAGGACCCTGGGAAGCAGCCAGTAACTTGTTTATGCTTACGTGATGAAAATGAATTCTCTCCCACTAGCCTAGGGCACAGAGAAAAGTAACTGGGAGTGGGGTGGGGAGCAGAACTGAGTGGGAGCTAATGGAAGGCCTTAGGATTCCACTGTCATTGTCTAGCAAAGGGTAAAACTTCTGAATCCCCAGCTCTGAAAGCAGGGGCTGACAGCATGGGGTGGGGGGGTGTAGAGGGTTGACATCCTCACTGAGATGATCTGTAATTCTGTGCTTTCTGGCTCCCCCCTTCCAGATGCTCAACTTTTTGGCACATTGACTTTCCACCAGGCAGAGCAGAAATCTCCTTAGGGAATAAATGGGAGCAACTGTGGCTGCAGTAACTCCTTTCCTGTCACACTAGGCATTTTTATGCTTTACGCTTTTTTTTTTTTTTTTTTTTTTTAAGGTTTCGTTCTCTCTTTCCTGGGAGACAGAAGTACCTTTGACAAGAATTCCTGCTCCCAGCACATGGGTATGGCTGTGTGTGAGGTCTGATCCTGAGTCTGAACCCTGGGCCTCCCCTATGGTGCTGGTATCACATAACAGCACCTACTGCTTGTGCCACTGTGGTTAGGCCAGGTATATTTAATAATCTAAGACTCAGTTTTCCCATCTGCAAAATGGGCATGAAGCCTGCCCCCTGTATTTCACATGGTTGATTATGGGATTCCATTCCATGTGTTAAGAACCTATACTCAGTATTTGAAGAGAGTTAAGTACCCTGTAACAAAATAATCATTTTGTCCAATTCTAAGCAAGCACACATTTAAGATAGTCAATACAGAATGAGAATCCCTAAAATGAAAATAATGCTTCAGATTCACATAACCCAAGGTCGTTTTCCTCAAGTCTTCTCACATCCATCACCTCCTTGTGGAGGCAGGAAAGGGGAGCAGGCTCTGAAACCAGACTGCATCGCTCTTATCCCAGATCCTCAACTTCCTAGCTGTGAGACATAGGCCATGTTTTGTAAACCCTAGGTGTCTCACCTGTAAAACAGAGATAATAAAACTACACACTCCGTATCGCTTTTCTAACGAAGATAAAATGAGAAAGTCGGCGTGCTGTGCTTAGACAGCGATTATTCAGTCAGTTTTACCCCTTGGTTCTCGTTTAGACTAAGGTCAGTGAACTTCCTCTGAAACAGCAAGACAGTGCAATGTTTTGGGCTTTGTGGGTCAAAAGGCAAAGTCAAGGACACTCCGAGGTACTTAGGAGACTAAGTGAAGTGTGATGACCACGCTTGGCCCTTGTGCAAAAGCCAGAGGTAGGCTAAATTTGGCCTTGGTGTGACTGTGTCAATCCTGGCCCAGACAATAACCCTGTGAGAAAACAGGACGTGTCCGTCGGTGAGTAGCAGAAGGAATCTGAGCTACCAGCTTTGACAATCAAACAAAAACAGGAGAATGAAAGAGGACGCTGAGAGCAAGTTCCAGTGACACAGAGCAGGTAGTATCTGTACATCTGCCTCGTACTAAGGGGGGGAGTGGCAAACCTTCTTCTGAGGTGTCAGAAGACCTTTGGGACAGGCAGTTGCTGCTGACTGTCAGCCGGAACACCAGACAGTTCCTCGTG
>NW_006159551.1:217002-228254 GCF_000334495.1 Tupaia belangeri chinensis | reverse complement strand
TCTGAGGCGTCAGAAGACCTTTGGGCAAGGCAGTTGCTGCTGACTGTCAGCAGGACCACCAGACAGTTCTGCGTGATGTCATTTTTTCTAGGAAAAAGTAAACTACGTGTACTCAAGAATCTTTGGGACTTGAAGCAGATTTTTGCACAACAAAGGAGCTCTGAAATCATCCCATCACCAGAGGTTCCCTGTTGGTGGATACCCCTCCACTGTCCCTACACACTGGGATATCTGTGCCCATTATAGAGCAAAGCAACACACACACACATGCATGATGTCTGCCTCTGAGTCACTGACGCCAACCAGACTTGGCTACCTGAAGATGACACCGCTCTGTGAAAGTCTCTCATGAAGATGACTGATGACATTATGAGACAAAGCTACGGCCAGTTAACTATCTCCTCACATCCTTTACACATAGGGAGGTAGATGAATCGGTTGGCTGTGGTCCAAACAGGCATGAGAAGCACACCTATATTAGCTGCAAACTGGCTGCAAACCGCACCCACAAGAGGGAGTATGCTTGTCCTTTATGTGTGCCTGTGGAAGGGCCTGACCTGCCCGATTTACATGGTCCCCATGACCGAGGAGGCTCCTGAGCAATGAACCCCTGAAGTGAAGGCAACAGGAACAGGTGAGGCAGCCGACCCACATTCCTGGTGGAGCAGAGCTGGCACCACTGCATGTGGCTGTGTCACTGAACCTCTCCGGCTGCAGTTTTCTCATCTGAAGTGGGGCTGAGGATGGTACCACCCAACTCATGAGCTCAAAGGCCTCAGCACAATGCCTGACCCCCTGCAAGTACTTTTTCAGCAAGTGAGCCTATTTAGCAGTCACTGGTGATCTTGAGGCCTGAGGGCCTCAAGTGTACCTTGAGATGGTGGTACAATAGTAGCATAGCTGCATCCACATGGGAAGGTCCTGGGTTCACTCCCTAGGACCTCCCTGTGCAGACCAGGCACACACATGCATGCCCTTATCCGGGATGGCTGAGGCTCATGGTGGATTGCAGTATGGAGACTCTATTGGGAATAACTAACACACACTCAGTCTCTTCCTCTCTTCCTCTCTCATACATCTTTAAAACAGAAAAAGAGTAAAGACCTGAACCTAAGCCCTTGGGCTCTAGACCTTTCCAAGGCTCAGTGTCCTCACTCGTTAAGTGGGCACAGTATGAATACCGCATGGGGTCTGTGGGCTTTCCTGAGAGCCTGGTCAGCCTAGAGAGATGCTGAGCGCCATTACTCTCCTCCAGTTTCCCTGAGTCCATTCTCTGTCAACAGCAAATGTCAACTTGAAGAACAGGAGGCAAAGTGCAGCTTCTAGCCATGGAAGACTTAGGTCAAAGTGTCACCTGACAGATCCAGTACTTAGCCAGACATCAGCACGGTAGTGAGCACCTTGAACATAGGCTAGTCATGTCCTTGTGAGCATTCGATTACTTAAAGCATTTAAACAGCTTGAGGAACATTGCAGATGTAGCACCAGCCCTTGTGCAGACACAGCTCTGAGCTCTCACACACACCGAGAGGTCTCTCTGCAACGTGGCTGGGGAGCAAGGAGAAGGGACACTTCTTTCTTCATAGAATTTTAAAATAGGGTGTGAAATAGGATTGTTTATGGATGATTTCACTTTATTTTTACGATACCATGCTTGTTACACATACAATTAATGGAAAGGCTATCTAATCTCAACAGTCACTTCGGCTGCATTTCTTTACCAAGGACGTCCACATGGGAAAGGTCTGGGAAAATCTCAGAGTCCCCACGCCTTGGAGCAGCATCTGCTCACCTTCTCGTAGGGAATCTGCAGTAGCTCCAGCACCACGGCGTGCGCGCCCATGTTCCGGAGCAGCCGCTGCTGCTGCTTCCTGCTCTTCCTCACCGAGGCGCTCTCTTGAACACAGAGTTTGCTAAGTCGAATCAGAATCTGGGAAAAAGAAAGAAATCACCCTCAGAAAACTAGAGCCTATGGCTGGAAAAAAAAAACTGCAGGGAGTGGTGGTAGGCAGGGAGGCCAAGGGATCAGAACACATTAAAAACCTAAAACTGGGGCTGGTAGGTGGCATGGTGGTTAAGGGTGCTGGACCCCCACATGGCTGACTATGGTTTGAGTCCCGGACCTGGCGGCTTTCTTGCTCTCTTTCTCTCTTGCTCTCTCTTTCTCTCATTTTATCCCTCTCTGGTCAAACTAATAAATAAACAGATAAAATTGAATAGTTAAATAAAATAATACTAAAAAAAGAGTTGGTAAAAAACAGAAAACAAATAAACAAAAAACCTAAAACTAGGGCCAGCAGGTGGCATGGTGGCTAACATGACTGGACCCCAAGGGCCAGCTGCATGGTTTGAGTCGCAGATCTGGCAGCTTGGAAAACACAACGGGTGTGTGTGCCCAAAGTCCCAAGAGGAGAATGGACTGCAATGTTGCCATCCTCCTGGGCATGGGGTACTTTCTCACCTTCCCTCTCTTTCTCTGTTTCTGGTGGGCACATGCCCTTTGTGGCAAAAAACAAAAACAAAAATAAACAAACAAACAAAACCACACAAAACAAAACAAACTTAAAATAAAATGCCACCCCCCGTGGGATCTATGTAAAATTAACAACATGAGTTCCAGAATAAGCAGCAGGGGATACTGCAGGAAGTGGGACGGTGTTGTCAGACAGATTACATAACATGGTACGACACTGCATCCCTGCCAAGCCTTGGAAGGTCTTGCTTTGGGGTAAAACCTACAAAGCTGTCAACCTCCCAACTCTGAACCACCGTAAGTGAAGATTTCTGAAGAACTATAGCTCTTAAGGGGGCAGTACATGCCAGTACATTGAGATAAATCCCTGACAATTAGGCCAGTTAATCCTTTACTCAGTTGTAAACTTCTAGAAGCTTGTGGTACCTATAAAATGCTGCCCCTCTCAAAGTCAAGGAACCCAAGGACACACAAACAAGTGGCAGAGCTAAATCTGAACCCAGACCTGACACAAAACCCAGGTGCATAATCTATGAGCTCTACTTTCTCCTTGTTAAACTGCACATTAAAAAGTAGAGAGAGAGTTCAAGTATTATACCTTCAACACGATTACCACAAACCAAAGTTCCTAAGAGAATTAATAAAGAAGGAAAACAAGGCAGTTGATAAGGGCAGGGATGGAGGGACTTACCTCTTTGACCACTCTGTAGTTGTAGCTACTGGTGCTTTCGTGCTTCTGTGACTTGTTATTCCCCTCCTAGGGAACAAAATGAACATGACTGTGGGGTGTACCACTCTTAGGCTGTTGCAGTTACCACCACCCTTGATGAAAGGGTGGTGGTTTGCGTCCTGCTGGGCTTGGTGAGTCACCTACCTAGCCACGCTCAACTGTCTGGAGGGGATGGTGGGCCAGGACATGGCTAGGCAACAGGCTTATTCCTACGCAGGTCTGCAAGAAAACTGGTGCTAACATGCTCAACAACGATGTCTCGTCTACGGAGCCCAAGGTGGTTTGGGAAATAGAGCTGAACATTGTCTACCTTGTTTCCTAGAATAGCTGTTATCCTGGCTTCTTAATAAGGAGATCTCATAAGAATAAAGCTCATTCTTGGGACCAGCAGTTAGCATAATGGCTATGTCGCTGGACTCCCATGTAGTCAACCGCGGTTCGAGTCCCGGACCTGGTGGCTTAAACTCATGCCAGGTGCATGTGCATGCATGCCCAAGGTCCTGAGAGGAAAATGGAAGAGAAGGGATTACAGCGTGGTCATACTCCCTGGGGAGTGATTTCTCGCTTTCTATCTCTCTGTCTCTGTCTTTCTGGCGAGCATGCGTGCCTTATAGCAAAAACTTCTCAATAATAAAATTAAAGAATAAAGCCCATTCTATAACCTACATGTACTCAAACCAGAGTAGGATGTATCCTTACAGGAGAAGCCCATCCATCTACTGTGGCAGCGTAATTTATATTTCACTCACCTCTGTTTTATTCTTCTTTTTAAAATACTCTCCATGTATTTTTTATTTTTTAACTTTGACCTATTTACCTATTTACTTGTTGTGATTTTTCGGCCACCAGGTCTGGGACTTGAACCACGGTCGGTCGCGCGGGAGTCCAATGCCTCAACCACCACACCAGTCCCTCACCTCTGTCTTCTTATGCTCATTTTCACCAGATGCACCATCCATGGTCTCATCGGGGCCCTGCCCTTTGTACACCCAAAGCTCAGACTTCTCCACGATGGACCTCAGCTGATCCAAGTCTTGTTTGATTTGTTTGTAGTTGTCCACATCTTGGCTGGTAACCAGCAGTTGAACCTTAATGAATATAATCAATCAGTTGCACACAGCAGCTTCTCAGAGTACACACGTGTGCACGTGCACACACACACACACACACATACACATACACCCTTAACTACCTGTTTAAAAGCCTGGAGGACCTCCTGCCTCTGACTGAAATGCCGGAAGAGGAGCTGCAGGGGCAGGGCCCCCGACACTAGAGGCGGGTAGTCATGCATCGTCAAATGGAGCAAGACTCGGAGAAAGGTTCTGCCGCCGTGATCGTCCAGGTCCAGGGGGGTGTTCTCCTCACTAAAGGGGCACAAGGGAGAGGGAGAGGTCGAGTGAACCACACACACCCTTCTGCCGTGCACCATGAGTTAGTGTTCTAATGACACACTCTTCCTCATGTCATTTGACTTTTTGTTTGTTCCCTTCACAATACAATCTTGCTTTATCCCCAACTACGAATAATTTGTAAAGGGGAGATGATGATGATGTCATTATTATCAGGTTTTAAACAAAGTCCTCACCTTCCCAAAATGATAAGGAATGCCAGATTCCCCATGCTTGGATTAAGAGGTTTTTTTACTGAGCTTCATCTACAGTTTGAGGAGACAAATGGATGTGTTTCTCTTTAAGCTATTAGTTTTTTGTTTCATTTTTTTTTATCTGTACTTCAGCACTTAACCAAACTAACTGTGGTGAAGGACAAGCTTTTTTTTTTTTCGTTTCTAGTTTATAGCTGAGTGACATCGTTACCTGGATGTCATGGCATGGTCAATTCCCATAAAAATGCCTAATGCCTGCTCCTGCAGCCTTTCCTTATCCTGTCACGAGCTGGTAACAAGCCGTTTGGCCTCATGGCCCTTACTCTGAGGAGTGTTGCCATGGACCAGTACAGCTCAGTAGTCTTCAAACTGGGATTAATCAATGTGTTACCAAGGGTGTTCTTAAAATATATTATAACTTGACTGAATATGATTGGAAAGTTAGTAAGCACATCATGGGGATGTAGTTGGGGATAAAGCAAGTGGCAGATCACACCAGAACTGGGCACTGCCCCTCAGTTATGTCAGTGCCTGCATTGTGTTTACCATCGAGTCCATGGCAAATAATGATACCTTCATGGTTGCAGGCATACAGGAAAAGCACAGAGGAACTGAACATGTAAACACCGTATCTGTGCCATTGGCTCCAAGAGACGTGAGGAGGTTTCACTGCTGTGCAGCATGAAGAAAATGGCGGGAGAGCTACATCATCTCAGTGCATGCAAGTACAACCCTGCTGCACTCAGAACACCCTGTTTAAGCTTCACAAAATCACCATCTTCCATCATAGAGAGTAACGTAGCTGATTCAAATTTCACAAATTTTACAGAAAACACTAAGGTAGTGACTATTGTTAACAAAGGCAGCCCCCCAACAAACGAAGCTCTTGAAGTATTTTATACCCTCATGCAGTCTCCTCCCATAAAGAACTGGACTTGGCCATGGCATTTACTTTGTTCAAGAAGACATCAGCAAACATGATGCAAGCAGAGACTTGACTAGGGCTTGCATAATGCTGGTTATCCCCTTGGAACAAACATCCTGGGGGTCAGCTATCATGCTGTAAAGAAGTCGAAGCTATCCACAAGGAGAGAGATCTCCTAGCCTTACAGACAGCTCCTATCAAGGTGCCAGAAATGGTAATAAAGCAACTTTGAAACTCGGATAATCTGGCCCTGGTTACTACCTCCCTAGAGTTGCATGGAAGATCAACAGTAACCAGGAGGAGAACTATCCAGGTTAGCTCAGTCAATCCTCCCAACTCTGATAGTATGTTTTATACTAGTAATTGAAAAAACTGTGTTAATTATAAGAACTATGGCCTAGGGTGTTTATACAAAGTTTTATGGTTGTAGGTATGAGTTTCTTCATCATCATCATCGTGATGTTTTAAGTCAAAATTGAATAATGTAATTTCTGTTTAAGTCCCCTCTCCCCAATAGGGTGCATGCACTCACCAGAGAGGAGAGAGACAGAGAAAGACAGTGAGAAAAAGTGAGAAATCACCTCCCCACCCCCAGAGGGGATGACCATGCTGCAATCCCTTCTCCTTCATTCTCCTCCTGGGACTCTGGGGCATGTATTCACATGTGCCCAGCTTGATTTCCAAGCTACAGAATCAGGACTTGAACCATGGTTGGCCACATGGGAGTCGAGCACCTTAATCACTATGCCACCTGCTGGCTCCACAGTGCGGTATTTTTAAAGAGGGTCTGTACATTAATATTAGGATCAATGAAAGAATAGGTTGTGTTTTCTTTTTTGCATGGCCTATACAGAGCTCAGAGATAAAACTGAGCTCATCAATAGCAGAAGTACAACTCTTAATAGCCTCACTTTGTCTTCTGCCCCCCCCCTTCTTCTTTTCTTTCTTCTGATTGCTATTTCCCCACATTAAAAAATAATCTTGCATCTCAGGACCAGCAGATGGCATAATGATTATGCCACTGGACTCCCACATGACTGAAGACAGTTTGCGTCCCAGACTTGGAAACTCGAAACTCACACTGGATATGTATGCACGTTTGTCCAAAATTCTCAAAGCAGTATGGAGGAGTAGGGACTGTGGCATGGCCATCCCCCCGTGGGGTGATTTCTCATGGTCTGTCTCCCTGTCTCTCTAATGAGCACATGTGCCCTATAGTAAAAATCTCTCTAAAAAAAAATAAATAAAAATAAAATCTTGGAGCATGTATATATTTAGTAAATCTCCTTAAGTGTTTCTGCTCTAAGCAGGACACGCACTCATACAGTATCATATCAACCGAGGTCATTCTGATTTCAGTATTAAGAGTTCCAGAGGGAGCGCTGAAACAACCTAAGGCTAAAGATTGTGTATTTACTGACATAATCCAGGAAAGCCTCTGAGAACAGAAGAACAGCCTTCCACGTCATAGAACCACCTACCAAGAGGAACTGAAAATATACTTTCCTTCCTCCAAAGATGCCTTCTGCTTGCTCTTCAATATGTTCAAAGTCAAGAGCACCTAAAAAGTTAGAGAACAGAACTTCAGAAACAGGAAGGTCTAAAAACATGCTGTTGGTAAACTTATCCCAAAGTTTTGCAGGGGCAGAACCACTGAACTCAAGTAAAAAAATCTCCCAGAACGACAGACTGCAAATCTATCGAGCCACGCTAACGCAGGAGACACCATGCAGGGCTCCATATTCCTGTTTTCCTCTCACTGCCCGGAGTCTTACTGAAGATGCCAAGACCACACTCAGAGGAAGCTGGGGTACGGAGGGTGGGATTATTTCCACCACTATCCTTACCTTTAGCCTTCATTACTATTGGGTCATCAGGAAAGTCATGATGCATTTTTGCAGAGAAAAACATCGAAAAATACATCATGACCTTCCCGATGATGTAATAGTTCCTGGGCAGAAAAAATTTTCCAATGTGAGTAGAAGTTGCTAGTCGACAAGAAGTTTTTTCTTTTCTTTTTTTTGGAGAGGTTTTCGCTATAGGGCGTGTGCGCTCGCCAGACAGAGAGAGAGAGACAGAGAGACAGAAAGCGAGAAACCACCCCCCAGGGGGGATGGTCACGCCGCAATCCCTTCTCCTTCATTCTCCTCTTGGGATCTTGGGCACGCACGCACAAGCGCCCGGCGTGAGTTTTAAGCCACTGGGTCCGGGACGTGAACCGCGGTCGACTACGTGGGAGTCCAGCGACATAGCCATTACGCTAACTGCTGGTTCCCAAGAAGTTTTTTCTTGAATGAGTTTTTTTTCTTTGTTTTTTTCTTACTGTTTTCATTTTAGGGGCATGCGGGTCACCAGAACACTAAAAATTTCAGCTGTCATATGTCTAAGAGAGTCCACAATGGAGGAAAAAAAGACTATCACAGAAGGAATCTGGGCTCTTTCCATTATTCGCCCACCCAAAAAGATGAAGTCTCAGACTCTGATTTTAAAATACAATAATCTTCCCAAACAGTCCCATCTTGCCATTTTTGTATAAGCTACCGTCTGGACCCCCAGTTTTCAGTAGACCCAGGTGCCACTCTTCGGCTGAAATCCCACTCACTCTGCGGTGACTAACCTGGTACGCTACTTGGCCCTTCCTGGCTGCTGTTTCCGGAGGATGTTTCCGAAGTCTGGGAATTGCTTTCATCAAACTGCCGCTTAAATATACACAGGAGGCAGGAGATCCTATAATCCAACCTCACATTCAAAATAAACTAAAGATTCAAGTGGAAATGGAAACACATTGGTTACATTAACATACCACCTTGAACGCTCTGCCGAGTCACTGCGCTCTGGCAGGGCCTGGCATCAGCTGCATCAATTACCTTAAACACAAAGCGAGCCAAAGGTTCAGCTTAGATTTCAACAGGCATTTTAACAAGTGTGGACTTCCAAGGGGCCTATCGAATCTGCCCTGAACACCTGACCCTCTAGAGTAAACTTCAGCATCCTGGGAATTCACTGAACAACGGGAACACTAAATCTCTCAGTCCCTGCTCCATCCTCTGTAAAACAGTACTTTATTTCAGTAACTACTAAATGCCAGCTCTGGGCCTAACACCGAGGATAGCTGAAGATGGTGGCTTTGAACGTAAGGGAACTGACAGAGGAACTTCTCTGTGTACTATTGAAAGCTAGTTGGGCTCCTATCTTCTATCTATGGTTGTTTCCTCTGATTTTAGGACAGCCCCTTGGGATCCTGGTTCTTTCATTTCCTGTATTCCCTCACCTCTTCTTCAGGACGGGGTCACTTTTCCTGTGACTGTTGCTGGAATGCTGACAAGAAAGATCACCTAGCTGGCACTATTTAAGGATCTGACTGGCGTTCTTCCATCCATTTTCTTCTTGCCTCTGCGTAGCCCTCTTGGCAACCTCACCCAGTTTCAGGACTGCTGTTTCTCCTGGATGGAGACAGATATACACTTGCCTCCAAGTTTTCAGCCTCTGTTTCCTGCTGACTGGTGGACACCCCATTTGGTATCTTTCCAGAACCTTGCCCTTGTTGTTGTACAGAATCAACTGTGCTGGATATTTTTAGGTAGCAACTTGACTGTGTTAGAGGGTACCCAGATGGCTGGTAAAGCATTATTTCTGGATATGTCTGTGAGGATGTTTTGGGAAGAGACTGGCAGTTGAATCACTAGACTGAGTGAGGAAGATGCCCAGTGTGGATGGGTGTCATGCGATCCACGGAGGGCCTGATAGCACAGAAGGGTGGAGGAAAGGCATGGTCACTTTCTCTTTTGGGGCTAGGATTCTTCCACTCCTGCCCTTGGATATCAGAACTTCTGGTTGTCAGGCCTTTATCCCCATACTGGGATTTACGCCATTGGCTGCCCTCCTTCTCAGGTTTTGGACACAGATTGAATTAAACCATTGATTCCACAATCATGCGACCCACTTCCCAGAAGCCCCCTCTTATATACCTGTGTATTTGTGTGTATGCATAGATATAGAAATGTATATGCATACACACACACACACACTCACACACAATATCCATCCGTCCCCTACTGGCTCTGTTCTCTGGAGAGCCCTGACTGACACTAAAAAGGTCAATTTTTCCATGATCTACCTTCTTGCCCAAGTTCCCTCAACCACAATTTCAGGGTCACCAACTCCTCCTTCCTTGACACACACATTGAATCAGGGACTAAGTCCTTCTGGTTCTGCCTCCACCCCTTCTCACAGGTTACTCCTGCACTATCATTTTTCCCTGCTTACATCCTCCTATCTCCTAAGCCTTATGACCACAATGACCTGATTCAAACTGCTCCATCTACTCCAAAAAGCTCCCCTTGTCTCCACTTACAAGACTCATGCATGTTAAAAGCTCAGATGAAATCTGACCTTGCCCCACAAAACCCTCTCTGATCCTTACCAAATAGAGCCACTGACCCTCCCCTGTGTCTCAGGGGAACACATGTCTCCTGGTTTTATTTCCACATCTACATGGCTTTGTTACACCTTGTTCTCTATTAGATTATTATTCCCTCACACATCGGATTTTCACCCAAATCATTTTTCACTTTGCACAGTGCCCAGGCAAAGGGCCCTGCTTGTGGAAGGGAGCCCATAAGCATTTGTTGAAAGGATAAATTGATCAGTTGTTCTTGGGTCACTGCAGAGGGTGGACCTCGAGATATAGTCAAATTTTGCACCATGTCTTTTCAGATAAACATCCATGATACTAACTTGGGATGCACAGGACATGCCCCAAGAAACCCTTCTCCACCTTTGGTCAGGCATAAATTCAATAAGTCTTCTCCTTTACTTCAAGCCATTCTTTACTGGCCTGAGTAAATTACTTTGAGGAGTCTCATCAATGCTTTCAAACCACTGGTGACATGTAATTTCACACTTAAAAAAAAATCCTTATGTTTATAAACATTTATAAGTATCTACAGCATGTTCTGAGATTGGGTATTAAGCCATCTGGGATAAAAGAGAAAGAATTATGCTAACATGATTACTTTCATTATGGAGATGACTTTGTTGATTAATAAACATTACCTACATGGAGCAGAAAGAAGGAAGTGTGTGTTACTGGAGGAGGTCAAGGTGATGAGGCTGGGAAGGTCTTATTTCTAGGACCATGCCCCTCCTGTAAACTGCACCCCACCTCATCTTGCCTACGCAAGGACTATGTTCTTAGAAAGTCTAAGTCAACAAGCTTTCTTCTCTACATCATCATTCCCACTCACCATGCAAATTTGCTATTATCTCCCAACTTAGTATTCAAACAAAAACAAAACTTTCCTATTACCAACAACTGCTTTTCACTCCTGTTTCTGCTTCTCTGCATATTACAGCCAATCCACCCAAAGAGTCGTATATATTGGGTTGTGGGGAAAGTCTAACATATTTACCCCTGATTCATCTTCTCCCATTCCCTCTTGAACCCAACCTATTCCCAAACTTGTCCCCACCTCAGGGTCTTTGCATTTGCTGTTCCCTCTGCCATGGAGATTCTTTCCCT
>NW_006159551.1:208401-216806 GCF_000334495.1 Tupaia belangeri chinensis | reverse complement strand
GCAGAGTTAGCTCAATTCACGCAAGACTCTGACCACACCACCTTTTCCAATAATACTGCTGAACACAAGATTGCTCTCTTCCACCCCAAGTGGTCTCTAAATCAACCTGACCTCTTTCATATTTTAACATCTCTTAGCACTTAAAAAAAAATACATGCCTATGTCTTCCATCAAAATGTACATTCTTTAGGAACAGAATTTTTTTCTATTTTGCTTATTGCTGGACTCCTTATGCTAACGGGACTTGGCACGGAGTTGGCTCAATAGATATTTGTTGAATAAATAAAAAGAGAAAGAGGAGGTGTGAGGAGTGAAGGAAGAAGACTTTCCAAAATTAATGGTACCTTGAACTGAGTAATAAATAATAATCAGGGAATTCATTCAGCTACCATAGAAGCACAGGATTCTATGTAAAGAGAACGACATGGGATAGTCATGGAGACCAATGCTCATGGAGAGCTGAGGTTACTCTAGAAGGCTGTGGTAGAGCTGGAGAGACAAGGCCTTGCTGGAAAGAGGCAGGAACTGACAGTAGAAGGATTAGCAGGAGCCAGTTTGTGAGTGACTCCAAGGGATAAGCTAAGACTTTTGCCCTATTTTCCCCCCAGAAAGCCTTGGGCTCCATGGAAGCAGAGGCTGGACCTGAACAGGGCCCTGGGTAGCACCCTCCCCACCATCTGTCTCTAGCAGATGGATACCTGGAGAATCTCAATGATCTTCAACTTGGTGTCCATGACCATGATATCCTCCTTCTCTGGCTCCGCCTGCTTCACGTTGCCTTCAGGGGCGGCAGCCATAGGAGTCATGGGCAAAAAGCCTCCTCCACGGAGGACCACCTGTGTCATCAGCTCCCCAACTCCATGGATAGATCTCATCACGTTACTGCCTAGGAAGGGCCAAGACAGACCATGTCATGACATTGCTAGAGAATGCTCTGAAACATCTGGCCAGGGGCATGGGCTCAATGAGACAAATTACTGAACATGTTTCTGCTCCAATGCACTCTCAGGTCACTAGGAACCTGAAAATGTTAATGACATAAAACATGTGGGACTTCTGAGAGTAAGAGCATGAACGTGGGCCTGGATACCACCCCAAAGGAGCATTTCTGCATATTAATTCACTTGCCAAATTTTGTTGATCACCTACTACGTGCTTATTGCTATCCACAGAACTAGAGATCTAAGAGCTAACAAGGCATGTATTCTGGAAAACAGTATGAAGCCTCTCGAAATATTAAAAATTAGATCTATCCTATAATACGGCAATCCTGCTATTGGGTAAATATCCAAGGAAAATGGAATTAGTATGTCAAAGACATATCTACATTCTCATGTTTACTATAGCACTATTCATGACATCCAAGATATAAAATCAATCCAAGTGTCCATCAACAGATGAATGGATAGAGAAAATGTGGTATATCTGCACAATGGAATACTATTGGGCCATGAAGAAGAGTTAAATCCTGTCATTTGCAGCAACATGGATAAGCCTGAAGGACATTATATTAAGTGAAACAAGCCAGGCATGGAAAAACAAATAGCATGTGTTCTCACTCATGGGGCATCTAGAAAAGTTGATCTCATAGCAACAGAAAGAATACTGAGAGACTGGGAAAGATTGGTAAAGAATGACCAATTCTTATATAAAAGTTGTAAGTTATATAGAAGTTGTAAGTTCTAGTGTTCCATTGCACAGTAAGGTTACATAGTTAACAATAACACATTGTATATTTGAAAATAATTTGAAGAGGGGATTTTTGAATGTTCCCAACACAAAGAAAAGACACATGTCTGAGGCAATTACCCTCATTGGATCATTACATATCATATACATGTATTGAAACATCACACTGTACACCATAAATATGAACATAATGTGCCAATTACAAAAAAAGTAAGTGTACTATTAATTTTAAAAAAGTTAAGACACAAATTTGGTGCTTGCTACCAACAGCCGTTTGATCTTGGGTACATTAGATTACCCAAGGCTGTTTCTTCATCTACAAAACCAGAATAAAGGAGCTCAACAATAGAATTAAATGGCATAATATATGTAGGATGACTTAGCAAAGACCTAGCAAATAGTGGGGATAAGCCAATGTACTTTTTCTGTTCCAGCTAAAGAATTAATAAATGATACCCAATATATGCCTATTCTGACCATAAGCGAGAGCAAGGAATAAACAAATTAACAAATTTCCTTTTCATAAGGAATGCTTAAGGTTGAAATGGATACTAAGATGCACACCTAGATTTTATGTCATCATGTATGAGTATTATCAAGAGCTTCATGAATGTCAAGGAAATGACAGACGTGTAATTTAGAGGAACATTCAAATGATAGGGAACTTTCAAATTAGTCTACAAAACATACATGCAAACTCTCATTTATAAAGAAAGAAATATGAAATGTTAATATGCACTGACTCTCAGTCATGGATATATGAGAGTCCACTGTATTTTTATTTTTAATCAGCTTTTGTTATGAATGTTTGAAAACGTTTGTAATGAAAAGCTGAAAAGGAACGCACAAGGACAGGACATGGCACACACATGGCAGGGTCTGTCATGCGTCTAACAGGAAGGACTGGGAGGGCGTCTTTCAAATTGCGGGCACCCTCAGATACTCACTCTTCATTTTCTCCACATCATTGTTACCTTTATTCTCTTCTCCTTTTGTTATCTTGGTAATGGGGAAGATTGTTGTCACATGCACACAGTCCAAGATGGCCAGGAGGATCTTGGTTAATCGCAGAAGGTCAGAGAAGTTGTAGAAACCAAAGTATATGAGATTCCTAGCTAAATTTACAACCTATTGTATTAAAAAAAGAAGGTGATGGCATTAAATAAACTGTCTTTCAGTTCCACTTGATGTTGAACAGTTTATAAATAGAAGATTTTAACATTCCTTGTTGTAAGATGAAGCCCATATTTTGCTTGTCGTTTCTGATAAAATTTTATTTTGTTTTATTAGGAGGAGAATAAATGTAAACTTGCAAAGCTACTGACATGTTGTAATGAACAGTTAATAAAAAGTTGACTTAATCACTGGGTCTATGCAGCCTCCCAAGGTAATACTGAGCAAGCCAAATTATACTCAACGAGGACACAGATGAGAATGCAACCATCCTCAGAAACCTAACTCCTAAAAGGGTAAAAGTAGTCTCAGATATATTTTAACTCAAAGATAATAAGAATTTATGTTCCTTGAATGATTCATCTACAACAGAGCAGAAGCACAGTCTGTTTCTTTCCTGTCATTTTTAATACAAAGTACAGTGCATACATGATGTTCTATCATTTTACATGATTCAATTCCCTTGCCTATTTAAGACCACAATTACTATTACCCAGCTGACTGGTATCAGTTCTATTGGGTTGTCAGAAAAATCATAATGTATTTTTTTCTATGTTTTTCTATGCAAAAATGCATCATGACTTTCCCAACAACCCAATATTTTATTCTGAAACAAAACTGAGCTGAATTCCTTTTTATTACAAAACCAGAGCATCATGATAGGAATCTCCATTTACTCAAATATCTTCTATTTACTCCATAGAAAAAAGACTACTGAGAGGCACATGAACACACCAATTCTTTCATCATGAGTTACCTCAAATGTCAGCTTATTTTTCTCCTTATCAGAGAAAGGAAACCTTTGACAAACCACATCTCTTAAATACTCCTCCACAAATTCCATGGTCTGAGCAAATCTCTCCTTAATGTCATCTTTGGAAGTTCCACTACTATCATAGCTGAAAGGAAAGGAGAAAGAAAAGGAAACACAATGTCAGGTCCTTCCCAGTGAGGTCCTTCCTGGGCTGCTCAGCTCCAAAAATCAACATCCCCCAAAATGTCCTATTCCTTCCTGCTCCTCAGTATATATCGACAATGTATACATGAAGGGACTTCAAAACGTTCATGAAAAATGGAATTAAGGTATGAGCTTATTTGGCTGCAAAAGGCTTTTGAAATCATGCATAGTTTTCCCACAAAACACATTTTCCAAGAACTTTTAAAGTTTCCCCTCTTCATATTTTGGTCATTATATCTTGTTCACTGCCTTCCTTGACTAGTGAAGAGACAGTTTCCTAATTTGTCCACTGATCTATTCCTTGAGCTTGACATACAATACACACTTAAATATTTGTAGAATGAAAGAAGGATAAACCAGAGTTATAAAAAGACAGTCACGCCATCTTTTACAATCTTGAGGAAATTATTAATTTGCCATCCATTTAATTTTATTGGAAGCGTAAAGAAAAATAACTTCATCTTTATTCTATAGTTTAACTGGACCACTATTACTGCACAGAACATCAGAAACAGGCGATTTTCAAATGTTGTGAGGTTTTGACAGGAAGAAGGGGCCATGCTCACTCGTCAATGGCGATCTCAGAGGGGATCTCCGACCAGAGGCGGGCGTATTTTACAGGTGTGACTTGTTCCTGGGGGTCTCGGTCCACGTGCATGTGAAGCATGAGTCGGCAGAAGGATGCCCTCAGGTCATAAGGCAGGTTCTCATCTGACATGCAGCGAAGAATGAGATCTACGTCCAGCTGGCCTGATATTTCATTGATGGCCAGATACTGGCGGTCCAGACACATCCGAGCAAAGAGGTTCAGCTGATACCTGGAGAGAGAAAAGTCCCATAAAGCTTGCTCTTCAGCAATCATTCAGGATGAATGGAAACACCCAGCAGGTAGGCGAGGTAGTCCCCAACTTTTGTAGGACTAACATGTCACCATCTGATATACATCAATACCCTCAACAGCCCCATACACCAACATTTATCTTTTGTGCCAAGCAGATCAAGGAATAGATCAAGCAATGCCACAATGTTTGGCTGACTGCCAACTGTCACGCAGGTCTATCCAGCTGTGCTGGAGTAATTATGTGACTACTTGCTTCTATTACGCCCTTATTTATAAAGTAAGTGGGGACAAATAGAGTGAGGCTGAAGATGGAGTACAGTAAAACGTCTCAACTACAACTATTTAGGAAGGTGGAAAGTACAAATATCCTCCAATGTGACTCTTGCTGTGGAATGGAAACTCAAACAGACTCAGACAAATTTAACAAGAATGTTCCCTGACGCGAAAAAACTAAAATTTGAGTTTGCTCAGTTTTAAATGATTTGAGTGGTCATATTCTTTTTCTTTGTAAAAATTCACATTAAATTGATTATTGGATATTTTAGATTTATTAGCCTAAAGGAGCACTTTCTTTTTCTCTATAAATAGTTATCATGGTGGTATGTGTATATATGTTGTATGCATATGTTCATGAGATGCAGTCGTTAAAGGTTGCCAGGTATTCTCAATGAAGTTCAGTCATGCCTATGCTAGTACACTGATCTGACATAGAAATAAGTAGAAAGTGAAATTTAGAACAATATTGTTTATAAACTATAGAAACTTCCTCAAGCTTATTTAAAAAATTTTTTATTGTAAACATTTCTTATAGTTTTATTTATACATAAAATTTGCATCTTTTTAAAAGAAAAACTAAATTGTCACATATGATGGACATTCAGTGGCAATGACAATGTGGTACATTAATCAAATACCCTTCATCAGTCAAAATTCAAGAAATGGATCTATCTCTATTAATGTAAGTACATTTCAAAAATGACATTATACAAACAAAGCAAATTTTAGGACAGTATTCAAAGTATGGTACCATTTCTATAAAAGTTTAAGAACAGATAAAATACCATAATGACTTACAGATGCGCTCGAAGGTAGTAAAATGTGAACACAGACAGAGAGACAAAGCAAGTGAGAAATCAAGCCACCAGGAGTATAGCCACACGGTCAGCCTCACGGTTAGCCACACAGGAATATAGCACTTTAACCACCTCGTTAGACAAGCTTATCAGAAGACACCTTTGTAATTCTATGGTATAATCAACAAATACACAATAAATTCCTAATCATTCCTCCCTGGGGCACCTACTTCTACTCAACCTATCTCCTACTCACCTGTAGTAGCTGAGAACATCGCGGTCTTCCTTTTGCCCCTCCTTTGCATCCTGTGCCAATTCTCTGACACTCTTACTGCGAATCTCTTTGTTGCTGTCCCTCCAAAATAACCACACCTCTTCTTCATCTTCTCCTGCCTCCAGAGCATTCTCTCCAGTAGAAACACCTTCAAATTCAAAACGAGAAAGAACCAACCTGGAAAGTAAGAGGAAGAGGGAAAAGTCATTATTTTTTAAAGCCTTTGAAATATAGCTTCATTTAGCGTAAGGACACTTGGAAGGCCACTTTGTCTGGTATCCTTCTCACGGGTCAAGTCAGAGAGAGCCTAATAGTGACTTCTTCATCAGTTTTAACCCAGTGGTTTCCGCTGGAGTGATGCTGCCCCCAGCAGGCATTTAGCAATGTCTGCAGACATTTTTGTTGTGACAAATCAAAGGGAGGGGTCCTGCTGGCACCTAGTAAGTAGAAGTCAGTGGAGCTGCTTAAAGGACAATTAACAATCAATTCTAAGAATGGTTTGCCACAACAAATAGTTATCTGGCCCAAACATCAAAATGCTGAAGTTGAGAAACCCTGCATTAGCCCAAGTCCAAAACTAAGTTATGCATGAGAAAGGAAAAAAAAACAACCAGCTCTAGGGTATAATTCAGTTTTTGTTTTGTTTTGTTTTGTGTTTTTGTTTGTTTGTTTGTTTTTTTAGATAGATTTTTGCTATAGGGCGCATGTGCTCTCTAGACAGACAGAAAGCAAGATATCATACCCCAGGGGAGATAGCCACACCACAATCCCTCTACTCCATTCTCCTTTTGGGATTTTGGGCACGCATGCACACATGTCTGACATGAGTTTTAAGCTATCAGGTCTGGGACTTGAACCTCACTCGACCATGTGGGAGTCCATTATGCCATCTACTGGTACCATTCAGTATTTTTTTTTAACATTGCCCATATTTCTGGCATTCTACCTATCAGAAGAAAACTAATCCTCTGTTAAAAATCAATGACCAAAAAGTCCATGAACCAATAAACACTTTCTGAACAGTGATAATTTAAAACTCTTTTCAATAATGACTTAACATCAACACTGAATATTAATTATGTCCTTTAAATGTTTAAATTAATGATTACACTTTAATAATTTTTTAATTCTTAAAACTAAATTCAGAGTGTGTAAAATCCTCCCTGGTGAGTTCACAGACTCCACACCCAAAGCAAATCCAATGATGTTTTTTAAAGATTTAATTTTATTCATATTATAACTTATTAATTTACTATAGTGCATGGGTGCTCACCAGAGAGAGACAGAGACGGAAATGAGAAAGCAAGCCACCGGGTTCAGGACTCGAACACTGGTTAGCCATGTGGAAGTCCAGTGCCTTAACCATCACTTATCTGCTGGCCTCATGCAAATCTTATTTATTCCATTAAAGAAAATCCTTCCCCAAGGAGGGTCAAATGCCAGCCCCCCGGACTGTAGACAGACTTTGAAGAACCCAAGGTGTTAGGCTGTGTTATTCGCAAGCATGAACACCCACTGAACTGCAGGCTTTCCATCCAAAACCCTTTCCTGTCTTTTCCTGAAATCCTCTGCCCCCACTCACTTGGTCTCAATGAGGATGTCGGCGTTGGTGGGATTCAGCACAGCTTTGCAGATCAGCTCCTGGGTCACTGGGATGGATTTGTTCATAGAGACACAGAGGTCAGAGAGGTAATCTAAGAATCTGTGAAGACAGAGAAGCAGCACAAAACGTTTGCTGGAGACAGCAGAGGTTTGACTTTTGGAGTCCAACTCTTTCTCAAGTAGACAGATTCAACAAACCTTTAACGACAGACAGTAATGATATTTGAGGTTTTGGTGCCATTGACTACTGCACCACATGAAACCCAGACAGCAGAGAAAAGAAAGAACAAAGAAGCAAAGGAGGAAGGATGGCAGTGTTGCAGGGTTGTGTTTGACAGAGAGGTGGCAAGGCAAAAAATGAGGAGGAGGAGCAGGGAAGAAAGGAGTTCACTCAGGAAGCAATGCCTGAGACACAAGGCAGCCAGAGCACCTAGGGAGCGGCTCATGTGTGTGACTGCCCAGGTGGAAGCCCCATCCGGATGCTTATTAGCAGTGTTCTAAAATAAACTGCTATCTGGAGAAATTGCCTAACCTCACTACACTTCAGTTTTTCTCATCTACAACAAGGGTAATGCACAACTTCCAGAGCATTGAATGAGACACTTTCTACAAAGTGCTTCCTTAGCTCACTGCCTGGCCCGCAAGCAGGTTTCATTAAGTGCTGGGAGCTTTTACGAGTGGTGGCAGTCATTTTTACAGCAACCTCGTCAGCTCTCCAGAAGGACCATTTGTGGCATCCATACTCTGGTTTCCCATTCCCACTTCACCTGAAATGGTGAGGGTCTTAGAGACTGG
>NW_006159551.1:202267-208371 GCF_000334495.1 Tupaia belangeri chinensis | reverse complement strand
AATGACAATCAATAGAATTCATTAGCGTATAAACAAAATACTCAAGTAACGACCAAGTCCGCAAAAGATTATTTGTGATGATGGCAGAGGTGGGGGTTTCCCTCAGTTATATTCGTGGGTGCTAAGAAACAAATCAACAGCAATTGTTGTGTCCGAGCACCTGCTAAGGGCCAGGCACTTGATATGCCTTTATTCTCACTTACTTTTCATAACTATCCATTTGGCAGGTGAAGAAATTAAAGCTCAAGACCCCAGGAGGGCTAGGTGGTAAACGGTACAGCTAGGATTCTATCCAGGTCTCATTGCAATACTGTGTTCTTGCTGTTAATTCGTCCAAGAGCCTCTTGAGCCCCAACTAATCAAAACTTGCCTCCGGCAGCCCCAAGGAAGAAAAGCCCCATAAAAAGCACCAGCTAAGTCCTTGCACCTTACTTACTTACTTATTTACTTATATTTTGAGGCTCTTGGTCATAGGATATGTGTGCTCCCCAGAGAAAGAGAGAAAGAAAGAGAGAGAGAGAGAGAGAGAGACAGAGAGGGAGGGAGGGAGGGAAGGAGAAAGGGAGGGAGGGAGGGAGAGAGAAAAAGAGAAATCACCCCCTAGGAATGGCTATAATGCAACCCCTTCTCCTTCATTCTCTTGGGATGTTGGGCACGTGTGCACATGCACCCCCTGTGATTTTCAAGTCACCAGTATGGGGCTCAAACCAGTCAGCCATGTGGAATCCAGTGCCTTAATTACCATGCCACCAGCTGGCTGCTAGTCCTAACTGCACACCTTCCTTCCCTAGGTGGGCTCCACTCCTGGCTCACCTGGGCTCCCTGTTCTTTCGCACCAGACTGACAAACGTGTCAATCTCTGCAGCAGTGATGTGTTTTTCCAGGAGTTTTCGATTGTTGTGGAGCAGGGCAGTGATAGTGTCTTCGGCCAACACATCATAGCCAATCTGCTTCTGCATGAAGCCAAACTGCTTGGCTATATACTCCTTTTAGGGACAGAGGAGAGAGGTCAGAGGGAGGGATCAATGACAATCCGGTTAAGTATAAAGTAAGGAAAGTAATGACATTTCCTGATAATGACTACGACCTGTAAGATAAATTGCATGTGGAGCATCTTTCTAAGACTTTCTACCCTCAGGTAACAGCTGTTAACTCTTTCACTTCCCTTCATTTACTAAACCTGCCACACAAATATAATTAAGCAAAATATTCTCTATTTACATATGGATATTTGTTAAGTACACAGTATAAATTGTAATCTATTTATTTATTTTTAAATTATTTATTTATTTTTAGAGGTTTTTGCCTTATGGCACTCACTGGAGAGAAAGAGACAGAGAGAGGGAAAGTAAGAAATCACCCTCCAGGGTGGATGGCCATGTAATCTCTTCTCCAGACTCCTCCCAGAATCACACATGCCCAGTGTGATTTTCTTTTTTCTCTTTTTTTTTTTTTTGAGAAGTTTTTGCTATAGGGCGCGTGCGCTCGCCAGAAAGACGGAGAGAAACAGAGAGACAGAAATTAAGAAATCACCTCTCAGGGGGGATGGCCACGCCACAATCCCTTCTCCTCCATTCTCTTGGGATCTTGGGCATGCATGCACATGTGCCCTGCATGAGTTTAAGCCACCGGGTCCAGGACTTGAATCGCAGTTAGCTACATGGGAGCCCAGCAACATAGCCATTACGCCAACTGCTGGTCCCATGCCTGGAGTGTTTTTCAAGCCACCAGATCTAGGACTCAAACCGCAGTTGGCAATGTGGGAGTCCAGTGATGTAACTGCTACACCATCTGCTGGCCCAAGTAATTTATATGTTTAAAAGGTCAAAAGCTGTTTTCAGATCTGAATTTATTATTTCATTGAGACAATTTAACTGTGCTCCATCATTTTTGCTGCTGAATAAATATAGATTAAGCCCACCTGGCAATTTGGAACCATACCACCCCATTTCCTTTTTTTTTTAATCTGGTGAAAAAATATATTTAAAGCCAATGAGTGGCAGAGGATACTCAGGAATACCTAAGCCAATCAGTCACATTTGTGGAACCTATGAATCTATTTTTGGCTTCCTTCTTCTGAGATCAGACATTACGCTCTCACTGAAAGGTAGCTTTAAAAGAGGAATTTTCCAGTACCTTCAAGGATCCTGTGAGACATGTTCTTTCCAGGTTTTCGAACACTCTGTTTCCTTTCCAAAAGCAAACCTAAAACTGACTACCCTCTGTCCAGTATATAAATGTATACATGACACATAAAATTCCCAAGGGTGGGCACATACACTTTAAGGAGGAAAGTGACAATCCCTTCACCAATCCTTAATCCTGACCTGGTTCTTCCTGTAGTCCTGCTGCGAGTGTCTCAGGACCCTGTAGCAGAGCCGGCAGATATGTCTGAAGGGAGCGTGCCGCTGGTCCCCAAGTTCCTCCAGCCGAAGCATCGGGCCATCGCCACAGTCTGTGAACGGGGCCTGTAATAACTTGAAGATCTGTTTGAGAATACAAAGGGTAAAAACTGCCATCACTCAGTGTCTTAAAGACTAGCCTTCTGTGTGGAAATAATACAGTCCTAAGGGTAGTGGGACTACTGGGGCAGTTTTTCTATCCAAACTCAGCAATTAACCAAACACTGCATTCAGCCAATCAACAGATATTGGGTACTTGCTGAATTCAGTGAGACTGTACTGGTCCTCAAGGGCTTGACAGTGCCGAGCTCAGAGCAAAGTGGCTGCTATGGTTTGTAGGTGTTCCCTAAAAGTTCACGCATAGGAAATTCGGTCTTCAATGCAATGCTATTAAGAGTAAGACTTGGAGCCAGCATGTAGCGTGATGGTTAAAGTCACGGGACCTCACACAGTCGACCGTGGTTCGAGTCCTGCACCTGGCAGCTTGCTTTCTCACTTTCCCTCTCTCTCTCTCTCTTCTCTCTCTTTCTTACTCTATCCCTCATACAGTCCTAAGGGTAGTGGGACTACTGGGGCAGTTTTTCTATCCAAACTCAGCAATTAACCAAACACTGCATTCAGCCAATCAACAGATATTGGGTACTTGCTGAATTCAGTGAGACTGTACTGGTCCTCAAGGGCTTGACAGTGCCGAGCTCAGAGCAAAGTGGCTGCTATGGTTTGTAGGTGTTCCCTAAAAGTTCACGCATAGGAAATTCGGTCTTCAATGCAATGCTATTAAGAGTAAGACTTGGAGCCAGCATGTAGCGTGATGGTTAAAGTCACGGGACCTCACACAGTCGACCGTGGTTCGAGTCCTGCACCTGGCAGCTTGCTTTCTCACTTTCCCTCTCTCTCTCTCTCTTCTCTCTCTTTCTTACTCTATCCCTCTCTGTTCAAATTAAAATAAATAAGTAAATAATTTTTTTTAAAGTTACATAATTATTTTTTTAAAAAAGAAAGAGTTGGGACTAGGTGGAACCTTTAAGAAGTGACTGGGTCATGAGGGCTTTGTCCCTTTGAATGGATCAATGTCGCGGTCATGAGAATGGGTTTGTCTCTCTTGTAAAAGTGAGCGCTCTCTGACTGTCTGGCACTTGCTCTGTGTGATGCCCTCTGCCATGTTAAGTGCAGCCTGGAAGCCTTCAGCAGACGCCAGCCTGTCAACCCTGGCCTTCCCAGCCTCCAGAGCCATGAGCCAAATAAACCCGTTTTTCAAAAATGATAAATACCAATCTCTGGTATTCAACTATAGCAACAGAAAATGGACTGCAACAACAGTAAAGAGCACAGACTCTGGATCGGCAGATTAAAGGCTGAATCACATACCTTTAGTACTTACTAGCAGTACAATCGTGGTTAAAGCAAACGTAGTAATTTTAAAATATGTAAGCATAGGGCCTGACACAATTAAGTCTTTAGTCATTGAATCAGTTACTGTGGGTCAAAGAAAAGCTGCCATGAATATGATCATGGGCATTAAGCCAGAGGTCTAATGTGGGAGTCATCACATGAAATAGCCAGAAAATAATTTATTTTCAAACTTGAAATCCTTGTTAATACATGATGGACTGGGTTTTGTTTGTTTGTTTTTTTGAGAGTTTTTGCTATAGGGCGTGTGCACTCGCCAGACAGACAGAGAGAGACAGAGAGATATGGCCACGCCGCAATCCCTTCTCCTCCATTCTCCTCTTGGGATTTTGGGCATGCACGCACATGCGCCTGGCGTGAGTTTAAGCCACCGGGTCCAGGACTTGAACTGCGGTCGACTACGTGGGCGTCCAGCGACATAGCCATTATGCTAACTGCTGGTCCCCATGATGGACTGTTAATAAATGTTGTCTATCATAGACCAACAGGAGAAACGGGATTCTGAAATCCTAGGTGCCTATGGAGAACTGTGAGACCTGTCACCAATAGGTTTCTCTTTTAGCTTTGTGGGCCAGAAATCTCCAAGGCAAGACTGCAGGCCAATCTCCAGAACGTTTACAGAACACTATAGCTGCATCTCTCAGTAATTCATCTACCCTGGCTTTGCCACCTTCCTCCTCCTGATTTGTCTTTACACCATTTATATTATATTTATACCAAAGAAAACCATGTGTGTATTTACCATAAGCCACTACATACTTTATGGAAAGACGTTATGGTGATTTATTTGGCTCCCTGGAAAAGCCTATATCAGCCTTCTGAGTTTAACGAATACTCCAAATATCCCCTAAAGTATGAAATAAACCTAAGGACACAACGCACTTCATATTATAACATTTTTTGAAAAAAAAATAAAGGTGTCAACTGGATGTTTCCTGGGGCTCCTTATAGGTAAACTCTCATACAGTTAATATTTAACAAGTACAGTAAAAATAAACTGAACTGATGTATCAAGCCATGAAAAAAAACATGGAGGAAACTTAGACATGTATTATTAAATAAAAAGAGTCACTCTGAAAAGACTACCACACGATTCCAGTGATATAAAATTCCAGAAAAGGCAAAATGATGGAGAAGGTAAGATTAATGGTTGCTAAAGCTGGGAGGGAGGGAGGGATGCACAGGTCAAAGCACAGAGGGTTTTCGACTATGCTGTTGATATTATGATGGACACATGTCAGTATACATTTGTCAAAACCCAGAGTACAAACAATACCAGGACTGAATCCACATGTGAGCCATGGATTTAGGGTGATAATGACGTGTCATCGTAGGTTTGTTCCCTGTAACGAAATGCACCACTCTGGTCTACTGAAATTTGGGGGGGAACAAACGTGGACACTGTACTTGGCACTCAATTTTGTTGTGAACTTAACACTTCTCTAAAATATAAAATCAACTTTAAAAATCAATTGATGAAGAAAGCCAGGAGGAACTCATCAATGTCCCTCTGTAAGAGCAGTGAACCTATCAATTTCTTCGAACATCAACTCCTCGATACGTCACACCTCACCGACCTGCTTGAGAATGTTCTGTTCTCTCATCAGCTTCTGCCGTTCTCGGTTGGGCTTGGAGAAGACCACCTCAAGCACGTCTTGACCAGAGTTAGTTCCACCAGTGACAAAGTAAACTAAGTCTTCCAGCAGCTTGGTTACAGACCTTAGGATCAAAGAAGTTATTAGAGATAGAAGTGATCAATGTTCAACACGCTGGAAGCCTTCTGGACTAATAAACCAGTTAAAGAGGAACAGAGACCTTTTTTCCCACTTCCCCTGAAACTGACAACCAGGGCCAGTTACTAAAAAGTGTACAATACAGATAAAACATGATTGTCCACAAAAGGGTGATCACTTTCACAAAATAACAGCCATCAATTTTATCTCAGAGTAACCTCAATGCCTGAAATTCTAGCCATTCCAGGTTAGAAAATGAGACACACAGATTTTTATAACTGTAGAGAAACCCAAAAATGCAAACACAAAATTAACTATTCCATGGAAATCACAAATTGAAACCACCCACCAACGCTTAGACCTGCACACAAAGTTGTTCATTTTCTCATTCTGCAAGGAATCTGAGAAACCCACAGTGGGTGAAGATGACTGGGCCAGGCCTGACGGAAGGCCTCACCTTCTCTCGTTTTGGGTGATGGTGCCCTTCTCCAGCTTCCCAGCAATGGAGCCCAGCACTTTGCTGGCATCATTGGCAAAGTCCAGATCCCGGACTTCAGCA
>NW_006159551.1:158290-202236 GCF_000334495.1 Tupaia belangeri chinensis | reverse complement strand
AGCAGGAGAAACTGGAACAATGGCAAATGCTTCCTTGTCCTCCTTCACAGGAGAGGTGCCAATCTGAAATTCAAAGTTGTCTTTGTGGAATAATCTCTTGGCTTGAGAGAGCAAGACATTAATCAAACACTTTATTTAATACTGGGCAATCCAAAACACTGGGAGTTATCTCACAGTTAAAATCAACTACATGGCAGGCCAGCAAGAGGTATAGTGGTTAAGGTACTGGACTTCCACATGGTCAACTTAATTCGAGTCTCAAACCTGGTGGCTTGAAACTCAAGGCTGGGCACATGTGCATGTGTGCCCAAAATCCAGAGAGAATGGAGGAGAAGGGATTGCTTAGTGGCCATCCCCCCAGGGGGGATAATTTTTTGCTTTTTGTCCCTGTCTCTTCAGCAAGTACACATGCCCTCTAGCAAAAACATCTCTTAAAAAAAAAAATCAACTACATGGGCCAGTGGGTGGCATGGTGGTTAAGGCAGTTGAATTGCACATGGCCAAATGCATAGGTCCTAGATCCAGGAGCTCGGAAAACATACTGGGCATGTATATATGTGTGTGCCCGAAGTCCCAAAAGAAGAGATAAATAGAGGAAGAAGTACTGCAGCATGACCAATCCCCATGGAGATGGGGGATGCTTCTCACTTTCCCCTGTCTCTCTCCTATGAACACAGGAATCCTCTAGCAAATTTTTAAAAAAATAAAATAAACTACAAATAGGAAAGTATATGAAAGGATGCACTGCAAATTTTTAAACAGTTGTTACTCTAGAGGCTGGTATGAGGATGATGAGCCCGGAAAAGGGATAGTCATATCATTTTATAATTTCATTATTACAGAAGGCATGTAAGACTCTCTTAAGAAGAACATCTTCCCTCCTACACTGTTGGTGGGAATGTAAACTAGTTCAACACCTAAATGTCCACAAACTGATGAATGGATTGGAAAAGTGTGGTATATATACTCTATGGAATACTACCCAGTTATAAAAAATAACAAGACCCTGGCATTTGATAGAAAGTGGTCAGATATGGAGGATCTATTGCTGAGTGAAGTAAGCCAGGCTACAAAAGAAAGATATTGTATGTATCCATCAATATATACCGACTATCCGCACTCTATGGTAGAAAGCGAAAAATTGGAGGACATAAAAGCAGTGAAGGTACTTAATGAGAATAGGACAGTGTGGAATGGAGGAGGTGAAGAGAAGAGGATAGAGAAAGAGAGCAAGAGAACAATAGAGAGGCAGGACGTTAGTGAGAAGCAGATATGGCTTATTACCTGTTGATGAGGACATGTATAGTCTTCTCAACTGGAATGGTCTGAGAAGTATTTCATGATGTGTAAAGTCTTTTTATAAGCAAAATGAGAAATAGTGATTGACTGTTTTAAAAAATAACTAGAATAATAATAATGATTGGGAAAAACATAGAAAAGATGTCGAATGTTGAAGTGGGGAGATTAATGTCTCTGTACTGACTGACATGCATGGCATTCCCTTTTGAAAAGGTAATGTAATACACTGTAAAGTTATATGTAATCCAATGTAATATAAAGAAGATTATGATGATAATAAAAATTAAAAAATTAAAATTAAAAAAACTATACAAAAAAAACTACACAGAAAAAAAGAACATCATCTTCATAAACACAGAGAAAAAGCAAACATGGAGGGAAGTACCGACTAACTGAAGAGGATTACTGTATCATTCTTTAAACTCTTCTATAAGCTTACAAATGTTCAGAGAAGCATAAGAAGCAAATTCTCATAACCTTCCCCATCACAAAAAGTTACTCGAGAATTTCCTTCCATTTTTCAAAAAGATGACTCCATTTGTGTGTATTCATGCTCTATGAGCCTGGAGATGAATGAAGAAAAAGATATGAGAGAGAAAGTAAAGGGGCTAAGAGAACTTCCAAGAAGGAAAAGTATATATTTAAATAACAGAGTAGTAAAACCATCATAAAAACTGGGGAAAATCAATTAGATATTAGAGGTACCTCAGATCACAAGCAAAAATTACCCCAGCCAAAAATCATCCTTCAGACAGACATGGAACCCAGACGATTGCTCAACCTCTACAGTGAAGGCCATGGAATAAAATAAAAGGGTCTGGTGATTTCCAAAGCCCTCGGCTTGTTTCATCCAGGCCACTTGGATGAAAGTCTGGCCAAGACCACACTCTTGCCAAAGTAACAGGAATGTCACAGCTTGACTCTCCCCAGTCTGACCTCAATGTGCCTTTTCATTAACGAGCATGAGACGGCGGGCAGCCAAGTTCCGGGACTTACTTTCAGCATCACGGGTTTTTCTTCTTCTTTGTCAATGGGAATATTTGTGCTGTGCACCCAGGTATTAGTACACAGATGTCTGAGCCGAACGTAGGAGTTCCTAAGGGGAGAATAGAACAGCTTTAGGGTCATGGATATTAACCACTGATCTGGAATATATTCCATCAAAATAGAAAAGGATACCGGTATGGTTTTATACTACATAAACTGGACAATAAAAACGTAGGAGCAAATCATTCTGCTTCGACTCACATCCCAATGTACCTACAATAGACGATCATTCGTAATGACCTGGGGTTACTGTGACATGCTCATTTCTGAAGAATGAATGGCTCAGCACACGCTTAGAGAAGCAAGTACTGACAGCGTGCCTGTCAGTGCTTATCACAAGAGAGAATAAAGCAGTAATTGAAATGGCCCAATACAGTGAAGAAAATTCTTGGGAGAAAATATAAGTGAATATTTATTAATTTTGTGATAGGGAAAGCCTTTTTGATCATCTCCTATTTTGTAACAAAAATATCTGAATTTAAAACTAAAAAATCACTTATTACATTGCTTCATTTTTTTTTTTTAAAATCATCATTGTATACAAACAAAAACAAAAGCCCAAAACACCATCACTAAATGAAACAAGTTGAATGAAAAAACCTTAGCCTGGGAAAATAGCAGAGTAACATGTAACATACAGAGGTTATTAACCCATACATACAAAGAGCTTTTACAAATCAATTTTTAAAAACGAAGCCAGCAGACAGCATAGCAGTTGCATTGCTGGATTCCCACATGGTTGACTGTAGTTCAAATCCCACTCAGTGGCTTAAAATTCACACTGGGTATATGTGCATATGTGCCCAAGATCCTGAGAGGAAAATGGAAGAGAAGGAATTGGAGCATGGCCATTCCCCCTGGGGGATGACTTCTCACTTTCCATCTCACTGTCTGTCTGGAGAGCACATGTGCCCTAAGGCAAAAAAACTCTTTAAAAAAATACACACACACAAATACTGCAAATGAAAATGAGACAAGGATACAAATTGGTAATAATAAAATACAATGGCCAACAGAAATGGAGTCTACATTCAACTTCCTTATACAATTCATACAAATTAAAACAACATATTTTGTTACTGTTGTATCACATTCCAGAGATCTTAGAGACTGATAAAACCCATTATCAACAAGAACTTAGATAAATGAGTTCTTTACTTTGTTGGTAAGAGTGTAATCAGGTTAAACTCCGGAAAGGACTCGGACACTTTGAATAACATGTAAAATATATCTCTCTTTTCATCTAACAATCGCATTTTAAGATTGTTTTCTTTATGTGACAATAGCACATGTGCACAATGAGGCAAAGATATTTAATGAAGTGTTATTTATACTAGTAAAAAGATAGGGACCAGCAGTTAGCATAATGGCTCTGTCACTGGACTCCCATGTAGTCGACCGCGGTTCGAGTCCCGGACCCAGTGGCTTAAACTCACACTGGGCGCGTGAGTGTGCATGCCCAAGATCCCAAGAGGATAATGGAGGAGAAGGGGTTGCGGCGTGGCCATCCCCCCTGGGGGGTGATTTCTTGCTTTCTGTCTCTCTGTCTCTGTCTGGCGAGCACATGCGCCCTATAGCAAAAACCTCTAAAAAAAAAAAAAAAAAGATAATGCACTGTCTCAACAGTGGAATAATTATGGTGCATATAACAGTATACATCACAGTGAAAATTACAACAATCAGTTTTCATTTAGCTGGAAGTAGGTACAGCCATTATTTAGTAAAAAAACTAAATAAATAAATTTAAAAAATAAAAAACTTTGGACCAGCAGATGACCTAGTGGCTATGTCACTGGACTCCTTCATACATGGCTGGCTGACTGTGGTTGAAGATCCAGACCCTGTGTCTTGAAAATCACGCCAGACACATTTGAGTGTGAGCTCAAAATCCTAGGAGGAGAATGGAGGAGAAGGAACTGTGGTGGGGCTCTCCATGCAGAGGAAGGTGGTGATTTCTCCGTTTTCCTCTCACTGTCTCTCTCCTCTCCAGTGAGGGCATACACCCTATGGCAAAATCCTTAAAGAAAAAAAATTTTTTTGAAATGCTTTAGGCTCAGGACCAGCAGTTAGCATAATGGCTATGTCACTGGACTCCCACGTGGTCGACCGTGGTTCGCGTCCCGGACCCGGTGGCTTAAAAGTCATGCCGGGCGCGTGTGCATGCGTGCCCAAGATCCTGAGAGGAGAATGGAGGAGAAGGGATTGTGGTGTGGTCATCCTCCCTGGGAGGTGATTTCTTGCTTTCTGTCTCTATGTCTCTCTCTGTCTGGCGAGCACATGCGCCCTATAGCAAAAACCTCTAAAAAAAAAAAAAAAAAAAGACTTTAGGCTCACCTCCAAGCTTTTAAAAAATATTTTCTTCAAAGAACATTTTCTGTTAAAGAAACCTTGAGCTGAAACTTTAAACATTGGTGAAAAGTGGGAAATAAAGAGGAAAACGAAAGTCATTTGCACTAAGAGGAATTTACAACAATGCATATGAAATCTACAGGCAAAGCATGGGAGAACAGATCGAACCAGGCATATCTTCTTCTTTTTTTTTTTTTTTTTTTAGGTTTTTGCTATAGGGTACGTGCGCTCGCCAGACAGAGAGAGACATAGAGACAGAAAGCAAGAAATCACCCCCCAGGGGGGATGGTCACGCCGCAATCCCTTCTCCTCCATTCTCCTCTTGGGCACGCACACACATGTGCCAGGCGTGAGTTCTAAGCCACCAGGTCCAGGACGTGAACCGTGGTCAACTACATGGGAGTCCAGCGACATAGCCATTACGCCAACTGCTGGTTCCCAAACCAGGCATATCTCTTCAGCAGAACCTCTACTTTCCTTTGTTCTAATTGTACTGAATGTTACAAGACCAGGACAGGGCAACCATGGTGATATTTACTTGACTAGCATGAAAAGAAACTATCGTGAACAAGATATCTGACAAAAGGATAAAATAGAATGACTTGAGTACGCTTCCTTATTTTCAAAGTAAAACCAAAGCTTGGAGCTTAGCTTTTAATTGGATGATTATATTCTTTACAATTCTGTGCCCAGTTTCATTTAAAACACAAAGAGTGTCCCATCAATTCCACACTCTAAAGTCATAATATTAAGAAAAAACACACAAAAAAATCACAGAGCTAGAGCCTCTCCCAATGTTCATTTGATACATTTAATTTACACAAGGTAATTTTGTTATCTTGTTTAGTATGTCTGGGATTTGTTATTATCCCTTTCACTTTGGTTCCAAAGAATTCATTCCTAAATTTATTTATCTTGTCCATGAGAGAGACAGAGAGAAATAGGCACCACCAACAGGGTTCCCAAGTTACAATCCACCCCTGTTCTCAGCTGGCCCACATTTCAGTTACACTCAAGGTGGTCCAGCATGTGAATCCAGGCCCTTCCCTATGTGGTTCTAATTGCACAATCACTGTGCCACTACCTGTCCCTGAAGGAGTCTTTTAACCACTAACTACCACAAAAATTCCTTCACTGATACCATTTCACAGATGTTCATACACTAGCCTTACACATTATGTCTTCAAATAAAGTTGCAACAACTTTAAGATAGAAATGAATGTATTCCTCTTAAGGTATTTTATGATATCATAGCATCAATGAATAAAAGTCCTGTTCTCTTCTTGCACTGAGGTTGGTGGCCAAGGGTAAGAATAAATAAAATTTAAAAGGCAAAGACCCAGTTCAAGATTGAAAATGAACGTACTAGTAGACCATGCTGGACACTTTCCCCAAGGTGAACATAAGTCTTCAGACTTTGGGGTTTAGAATCAGTCTAAGGACAACAGCCTACAAAGAAAGCTTACCAATGAAATAGTGATGAGTGGAGGGAATGTAGAAGCAGGAGTCTGAAACCAGCCAAAACTGCCTAAGCAGCTGGCAAAGAAACTTCAACTTTCCCTTCCCACAGGATCGTGGGGATTTCCAACACTGGGCAATGTGGTCAGCCAGTCCCTCTTCCCCAAGGAAATGCCATGAAATATCTTATGATGGAACCATGTGATATTTTAAGACATGTGGTTCTGTTATTTTTTACCTCAAACAAACTAAAATATTTAACATGTAATATAAATATCATTCTCTATGTTCTAGGATCCTAAGAAAAATTCAAAAATAACTTGGAGTACAGAGAACACAGTACACGAAACATTACTTAAACTGAACCACAATTGGGTTCTATAGAACTGTGTTTATTTAGGTAACATGCAGGAGGTCTATGGGCAAAGAAGCTCTAAAAAGCAATACCATACCTCAGAATGCATCAAAAACTAAAGTGTAAAGAATGAAAACTAAAAGACTCCAAGAATGCATTACCATAAATGTTTGCAGCAACATTGGATTAGACACTGGTTTCCTAGTTAAGAAACTTAAAAAAGCACAGCCAAAAAAAAAAAAAAAAAAGATAAATTGAACTCTAACAAAATTTAAAACTTTTGTGTTTCAAAAGACAACATCAAAAACAAAAAGACAACCAACAGAATGGGAGAAAATATGTGAAAATCAAGTATCTATTAGATGTTCATATCTAGAATAAAGAACAATTACAACTCAGTAATAAAAAGACAAATGACCCAATTTTAAAAATAGGCAAGAAATAATGGGCAAAGGATTTGAACAGACAGTTCTCCAAATAAGATATACAAATGGCTAATGAGTACATAAAAACTTGATCAACAACATCAGTGATCGGGGAAATGCAAATTGAAACTACAATGAGACACACTTCACACTAATCGGGATGAATAAAAATGAAATTGACAGGGCTGGCCTCATAGCATGAGAGGTAAGTCCTGTGCAGAGGGAGCTGGACCCTACATGGTGGTGCAGTGGCGACATGCTGCTCCATAAATCATAGACGCAAGATCATAGGTTCCATTCCCTAGTTTACCTATACATGCTAGGTGAGTGCACCCATGATCCTGACTGGCTAGATGGGCTGAGGGAGGGGTTGTAGAGTGAGACCCTATTGAGAGTGTGTCTTTTTCTCTCTCTTTCTCAAGAAACAAACAAATAAAACTTAAAAAGATAATGACAGGTGGTAGAGTATAGAAAAACTGGATGAATATAAGCATACATTCACTTTGAGAAACTGGTAGTTAGCTGCTCAAAGGGCTAAACACAGAGCTATATATGACCTCGCCATTCTACTTGGGTACAGACACAAGGAAAACAAAAATGTATGTCCACACAAAATGTGCACATAAATGTTTACAGCAGTAGTCTTCATAATGCACTGAAAGTATGATAGCTCAAATAGCCATCAACTAATAAACTGATAAATAAAATGTGGTATCATCCTTACAATATTATTTGGATATTAAGAAAAATAAAGTACTAATATAAGCCACAACATGAATAAGTCTTGAAAACAATATTAAGTAAAAGAAGTCAGTCACAAAATAAAATATGTGATTCCATTTTAATGAAACGTCCAGAACAGGCAAATCAATGGAGACAAAAGGCAGATTATTCTAAGGCTGGGGTTGGGTGTGGGAAAATGAGTCAGCACTAATTGGTATGATGCATCTTTTAAGGGTGATGGAAACCTTCTAAAATTGACCATAGTGAAAGCTACCTGACTCTGGTCATCTATGAAAAATTATCAAATTAAGCAATTTAAAGAGGCAAGTTGTATAGCATACGAGTTATATCTCAATAAGACTTTTTTTTTTTTTTTACAAATGGCTATCTAAATCAGGGATCCCAATCGTAGAGTACTCACTGCTGTATGCACACTTGGGATCTTCTGAGAAAGCATCTCTAGTGGTCCTCAGATTCTCAAGGAGTTAACAACCCAGCAGAATTTTACTGAATGGCAATAAAAGGCCTTCTAGTACTATATGGTTCTCTTCTATGAGGCACTGTCTTACATTTATCACTCAAGAGGGACAGGAATAGGACCCAGCCCAAGGTAAGGTTCTCCTCAAATTCTGACAGTACTCGACCTGCATCTGTCAGTTCCCTGGCCGGTGCAGACCGAGCAGGTAAGTACCAACATATATACCAGGAATGAGGCACACAGCCGTACTCTGTGAGAGGCTCCATATACACAAACCACCACCAGTGAGATTTCCATTAACCAATGCTGTGATGAAAAGCTAGAACAGCCTCCAAAACCATCACTGTCTTAAACATGCTAAGACTTGGGTGCTGCTATGGGACTCACTGAATTGTCATAAGCTGCTTAAATTCTCCAAGCCTCCATTTCTTCATCTGTCACCATCTGTCACAAGGGTGGACAATAATACCTGATAGGTTTTTTGGTCATGATAAAATTACATAACACAAGTAACAGGTTTGGTATTATGCCTGGCGTGGAGTACACAGTCAATAAAGGCTGGCCATTTTTTAAAATAATATTGTTGATTTTAACTATGAGTTCTTATCCTACTTACAGTCCAGTTACTTGCCCCTCTAATTTTTTTTTCTTTTTTTAAAAAATTTTCTTTTAAAGTTCATTAACGTATTGTTTCTTCCAGGAGGAAATAAGACAGAAAGACAGCACCCCCAACAAGGTCTCAACGTCATGATGGAGCCTCAGTGTCAGTCAACCCTGGAGCATGGGCATGCCTGTGCCTGGCATACTCAGGGAGGTTTCTGAATGTCAACCCGGAACATTCCCATGTGAGTCAGCCTCCCTGAGCGGCATGTTTTACCACTGCATCATCACCTGACCCTCCGAAAACGCTTTCTTAAGCAACGCAAGTATGTGTTAAATTTCATAAAATAACAAAATAATGCAGGTCCACATTCTTAACACTTTTCATAAAATTTACTAAGTATACACTCAATTTCAGGTATTCCATGTTATAGAATTTCTTTTTAATTGTTTTTTTAATCAACCAAGAGATCTACCAGATTTGGGGAAGAGGGAAGGAGTAAAAGGAAGCTAGAAATGCTGAGCTACTTGGCCTTAGGGTTTGGCTTGCTTACCTGATGTGGCACTCTTATCCTATTATTGAGAACTTCCAGCTAGCAAGCCACTGAAAAAATCAAATGCCATATTGCACAGCCTGTCCCAATCCTCTATAAAAACTTCAAGAAAGGCAGTACAGTTTGGATTCCAATAAACATGGCCAGGCCACATATACAAAGTTCTGATTGTCTTGGACTAAGTAATTTTATAGTCATACCTTGGGACAAGGCTGTCACCTCCACGGAGAGTGGTGGGGTCTAGCTCAAAAATGGAGGAGATGTCATTGCCTTCTGGCACGGACACCAGGGAGTACACCATCTTTTCTTGGGCATTTCGCAACCGACTTCGAGATGCATCCTGATCAGGATCCACCTGAGAAGGAAAAGTTACCAAGTCAAGGTTCTGAGCACCAACCACATCCTTCACTCACTATAATCATTCCACAGTCCGCAGGAATGGGGAAGAAACAACAGTGAACGGCAGCCGTTGGCAGGAAAAGGACCACAGTTTCAGAGCAGTCCTGAAAGATGATGATTGGCCACCTGGGTCGAGAATATTGACTCTCTACCTGCCTGTGTTGTAATGAAATGGTTTACACAATGCAGGCTTACAATGTTGCACCCCCCATGGGAAGAGGACCAGAGGTGATGAGGGGCTGGGTGTGGCCATGTCCATCTGCAGCAGTCGGGGGACAGGGATGCACTCTGAGAAGACGTGCCCTGTGGATCTGGGTACAGGAAGCCATGTTAACCTACAGTGACAGCCGCCAGGCAGCAGTATGACTTAGCTACTTCCCAGAAGGAAAAATAAAATAAAATCTTTATTCAAGTATCTGAAAGTAGCAATCCCAGGGTGGCCAAAAAATATTTGAAGAGTTAGCCTTGCCCTGAAAAAAAAAAAAAAAAGTCCATAATTAATTGGGAGAGCTGCTAATGTGAACTTGAGGAAAGCGCCTCTCCTTAGGGATTTGACTGAGACTGAAGAAAATCTCTGATAATGAAGGCTGATAAATAATGAAAACTTTTCTGAAAAGCCCATTTAGACGTTTGCTCTAACAGGCTTCGCAAATTCTTTCTCAGGACCATAATTCAACATGGGATCATTTTTATTTTCTTGATTATGTTTAACATCCTTGCAAGATGACAACATTCACCTGCATCTACTGGGAAAACCCCATTTTCTTTGTCATTAGCTGTGTTTCTTAGGCTGACACACCCTCCTTTCTGAAGGAAGAGACTCCACCAGGAGGACAAAACAATCCAGAAAATCAAATCACATCAGAGACAAAGGAGACCAAGACTAACTTCATGGGCCTGATAACCAGGAGGGTAGGCATCGGTCTGCTTTATCAGTTCAGCAGCAGCCCCAACTTTCCTTATATATACATTAAAAAAAAGATAGTTCTTTTACTGCCTAAAACCTTTGTGTGTTCCCCCGCACGCTTTCCTCTCTAATGACTTGCGCTGTACCTAGCCCAAGCCTACACTCTCTATTCTACGTACACTGAAGTAAGAGTTAATCTGAGAGAAAGAACACCTCTACAGCCTCAGTGCAGGAGGGAGAACTTGCAACAGTCTTTGCTCTCACCTAACGGAAGTTCCCTGGCAAGTGCTCCATAGACCACTTTCAAAATAAACTGGACCCGATTACGGACTGAGACACGGGGTTTGGCTACAAGCTGGCAGCTACATTTCAGACACCTGTGGGAAGGCTAGAGGAAGATTACAATGGCATTAAGTCCGCTGTATCAGGAAGCGTGGCTAAGAAACAGCGTCCTCACATTCCTTCTGTGTGCGGCCAGCGTTTGCCACCTAGTGGGAAGAAAGGCACATGTGCAAAAAGCTGGCAGATGAGAGTGAGCCTCAGGTGGTCCTTTTTCTCCCTGTCACCAAGTGGCTCAGGGGCGCTGAATTTAGAAGGCCAAGCATAAGAAAGCTGAGTGAGGTCCTAGCAAAAACCACAGGCAATGGAGGCTAGTCTTGGACAAACCAATGAGATGAGTGGAAGAAGGTGCTTCCTTTCCAAACTCACACACTTTCAGCTCTGCCACCCAAGTTTCCAAGGTAAGAAGGGCGTGAAGGGTACAGGAGCCTCACACTACTACTACCCTGCCCATGGAGGCTGATGCTGTGTTGCTGGCCTTGGGGACACAGGGTAAGGTCACATTTCTGGCCATTCCCCTCTGAGTATGGGCCACAGCCCGAGCAACACGGAGTAGCCAGAACAGTGCAGTCTGGGTCCACACCCAAGCCTGCTGGCACATCCTGCCCCAGCACGGAAAAGCAAGAAAACAGAAAGACCACGAACTCCAAGAGAGCCTGAGACGCCTATGAGTCAGGTCCGCTCCCAGTGGCTGCTCCCTCCACTGTCAAGTGCCGATCAGGAAACCTGTCTTAATCCTTTCATGCAGCCGCTATGAAGCCCAAATGACCTGGTAGCTATAAAGACACTATAAATGCTAATAATCTTGTATGTCTTTAAAAAAGGCCACTTGGACAGATGAGGAAACGGGCTCAGGGAGGGAGAGTATCTTGTCCAAGGTCACATGGCTCAGACGTAGTGGGTCTGATACTTAGCACAGGTCCCCAGGTCCGTCTTGTCCCGCATCCTGCTCTGCATTACTATGCCCCTCCTACTGCCCTGCAAATGCCACTCTTCCCTCGTGTGTCAACAGGCCAGGAGAGCAGCTCCCTTTCCCCACAGCATGCATCCACCTAGACGTCAGCTCTCACTGGAAGAAGGCATGCTTGCCTCATCTCAGAGGGCAGACTTACTGTTACCTCAGATGACAGCCCTAAGACCATGGCTGCAAAACAGAGGCAGCTCCTTCTCCCAAAATAGAGAAGTTGCAAAGAAATGCTTTTGGAAAAAGGATGTCCCCACGAGTCCAGATCTTCACTCAATGACCACATAGGCATCAGGCAGCGAGGTGTATGGTAGACTTCCCTCACCCACTGCCAGGAAGCTGGGTGAGGGCAGTGTTTTCTGAGCCACGTTAACTGTGAAAGGAGAACTCTCCAAATGAGCACCAGAAGTGAGGGTGCTGAGGAGGAGGAGGACGAGGACATGGAAGCAAGGCAGGTTTGGGGTGGGGAGCTCCCTACCAGGTCCACATACTAACAAACACTAGGGGGAAGCCCACAGCTAAAACTTCTTAAAAATGAAATAAAACAGAATACAGAAACCAAACAGTTGCCGTTCTCTGACATGTGAGTTCACATGAGTACGGTAGGTAAACCATGGATGGTGTAGGTGCTGAGGGTACTACTTTTTAGAAAAAATTTTAGTCCCTCTAAAAGCCAATGTTCTATTCAAATGGGTGGTTGGAAAAGTCATGATACATTTTTGCTTAGAAAAACATAAAAAAAAATACATTATGACTTTTCCAATGACCCAAAAGGGTCATTGTTGCAGAATTCACACTTTCCAAATACAATTACACTTTGTCCCACCTCCCTTCGATATTTGAAATTCCCTCCAATGTATTTTCAAAATTTTACTAAAAAGAAAAAAGTAAAGTAGAAGAAAATGAAAGACTCTCAACACCCACAGCACCTATTGTTTGCCTACCAGACTCATCGCTGAGATCACATGAACACACATGTCAGAGAGAATGGCCACTGTTTGGTATTCTGTATTCTATTTTGCTTTGATCCTAGACAGGGATCAAACACTCCACAAGAGAATGGTTTTACTTACACTCACAGTTTCCATGTAACACAGCCAGTGCCTTCTTCAACCTGTAACTATGGACACCTAGACCCCAAGTTCTTACACATCAACATTACTTGGCAATATGAACTCCCAAGAAAGATCCATCCGGCATTAAAATTCCAAACCACATAAGATGCTAAAGCCTATTTCTGACTTTGTAGGAAGCAGAACAGACGGTTAGACAATCCAGTGTCTAACCGGATGCCAGGTGCACCAGACCACATGTGTCACTTCCATAGTCTAAAGGACACTATTCATCTCACAGGATTTCTCCATGAAAAATGTGAGTCACAGATTGAAGTCAACAGCAATAAGATCATTGTTTGTAAAAGGCCAGTTTGTACAAGAACCATCACTGCCTGCAACTGAGGACTCCGAGAGATACATGAACTTCCCCAACCTAAAGGCTGAGATGCCTTGACTAAGCACAAAGGAAGAATATCATGGCCACAGTCCCTTGGACCATCAGGACACAGAGAATACGACTTCCTGCAAGAGAAGCAAAGAACAAGACACTCTTGGAAAGCACCCCTTCCCTTCCCCAGCACTCCACAGCCACAGTGACATTTCTTAAGTGGGTTCCAGATCTTTTGGCCTCACCCTACCAATGAAGACAAGAAGGCTCTTGCCCATACTTACTGAGGGCTGAAACTCCAGGCATTCTTCCTCAAAGTCAGGGTCTACCTGATAAAAAAGAATCATTGGGAAATTAAAACATCCATTGCTTTCTCAAGGCAGGAGAATGTCAAGGCCTGCGAACATCCTTGAATGGCACAGAGCTCGTCCCTTCCCTCTGGGTCACGAAACCAGCATGCCACGATGATGACACACGTCACACAGGTACGACACACATAACAATCTGCCAGTCACTGCTGGACGACGCTCGAGTGTAGACAGAGGAACACACAAGAAATTTACTAGCAAGGCAACAATTAAAAGTCTGAGATAAAAGATCGACACACAGTCATTGAGAAGCCTGCTTCTTTTTAGGTTTAAAAAAAATTAAATGTAGGCTTCTAGCAAGAGCTACATTCACCTCAAAACAGAACAGATAATACAACCACTGTTATTCTTTAGCAGACCACGTAACCCACATTTTCACAACTGATTAGCTGGGCCTATTATTTCCTACAACTCCATTTTAAATTTCAACGTAGACTTCTTGATCTTCAGTTCTTAAATATTTCAAAGCATCAGTTCATAGAAGCCCCAGGCACCCCAGAGGCTCAGCACACTGGCTTCAGCATCCCTTGGTCAGTTGCAGAGGCAGTACTGATATCCACGTGTCACTCTGGCAATCTCAGTGGGGATACCAGACAGCAGGAGGGGTCGTTGATGTACGACTAAAATTTTGTATGAATATGAATTGTACACATCCCAGCAGATCAGAGTAAAATTCAACATCTGTCACACAGTAGGGTGGCTCCTTCATTTAACATGAAAATTAAAAAGTAAATTCTTCTTGCCCTTTAGCATCAACTCTTCCCTCAAAAACCCTTCTCAGGGCCAGCCCATGGTTGTGGTAGTTAAGGTGGCTGGGTCTCATGCGGACAACTTCATGGTTCAAATCCTGGACCCAGAGGCTTGAAAACCACACCAGGCGTCCATGTGTGTACACTCAAAATCCCAAAAGGAGAGAGAGAGATGACAGAGAAGGGATTGCAATGGTACCATGTCCCATGGTGGGTGCCTTCTCACTTACCCTCTCTGTCTCTCTCCAGCAATCACATGTGTCCTGTAGCAAATTAAAAATTAAACAAGCAAACACCCTTTACAGACATTTAATTTTATTTTTTATTTTACATTCCCACAGATAAGAGATAAGCCCTTGTCTGTTCCACTAAAGCTCTGAGCAATCGGATTTCTTTATGAAATTGTCTAATTCTTTATGTGTCTTAACACGTCTGAGTTTACAGGCAATGTTTCCATCCTGACACTGCAGATGAAAATTAGCTTCTACCTTACTTTCTCCCCACATCTTGATCAGAACCCCTGTGATTACAAAAATGTATTAATCATTTCCTCTTCTTTCCTAGGGAAATGAGGCAGAAGAAAATAGAAAAGTAAGAGGAAAAATCAAGGTGACTGGGCATTCCACCTCAGCCTCTAACTCTTCAATGGCTCCAGGTGGGAAGAAGAGGTGGCTAGGTGTGTCAGCCTCGTAGGAAGGAAACAAGGGAATGCGACTTACCTCTGCTGCTAAGTAATGGCCTGTAGCCAGATGCTTGAAACGGAAGAGGCTGTTCCAATATCCTGCTCCACCCCGACATGGGTCATGCTGGACTACCTGCAAGGACAATGAGCAACAGGAGTCAAGGCATGCCGACCTGTTCTAGGGTCACTCTGGATCTGGGAAATTCCAAGTCATGGTTCAGGAGTGGTAGTACTAGCTGAAAAAAAAGAAAAAAATAGTATCTTCCAACAATTCAATGCAAGTGTCATATAGAACATGGAGCTCAAATATGCAGAAGCATTAAATAATTACTTTGGTCTAGATAATGGTTTGTCCCCCAAAGGTTCATGTCTTAGAATGGTTCCCAGTGTAATGGTGTCGGGAGGTGGTAAGATCTTTAAGAGGTGAGGCCAAGGGGGTGGTGGTTCTTGGATCACAGAGGCATCACTCTCATGAATGGATTAATGCTGTCTCATGAGACAGAGTGGGTTCTAACTCTCATGATAATGGGTTTATTTCGGGTCAGTTCAGTGGCCTAAAGATTGAGGGAATTGGGTCCCACATGGCCAACCAAACAGTACATTTTGCAGCAGCCTGCAAAACACACAGATCATGTATACACAATATGCATCCCTGAAATCCCAGTAGGATGGAGAAATGAGAAAAGAAGGGATTGCAGCTTGACCACACCCCACTGGGGGGTGCTCTCTCCGTCTCCTCTCTTTGTTTCTCTCTCTCTCTCCAGAGAATTCATGCACCCTCTGGCAAAATACAAAAAGGAGGTGTTAGTTATTGCAAGAGCAAGCTGTTATAAAAAAAAATGGCCCCCAGCTCTCTCTTTCTGCATACACTTGCCTTCCTCTCTGCCTCTGGCAGTGATACTGCAACACAGCACCAGAAGCTGGCCTCTTGCCAGCCCCATACCCTTGGACATTCCAGCAGCCAGAACTGTGAGTAAAACAAACTTCTCTTCTTTTTAGGTCACCCAGTCTCAGATCTCAGCAACACAATAGCAGACTAGGCCAATAGTGCTTCTCCCAAGGAGAAGTAGAATCTCCTCATGAACATGCAATGACTGAAGTAAAAACGTCAATGGTTTAAAGACTATTTGCCTTAATGATAATAAGCTACAAGATTCTGTACTCACCTACAAAATCTATAACCAAGAAAGGAATTTCTCAGGAAACTGTCAGAGCAACCTAAACATATTTTACTGTGCTGAAACACATACCTGAAACTTACAAAGGCTAGGCCAATTTAGCATGAAAATACATGTAACTTCAGTTTCCGGCCACGACAGAATAATGGTTAGCAGCAAGTGGTGCCATAAACAGTTATGCACTGTATAAAATATTAGGTTGTTGGGAAAGTCAAGACATATTTTTCTGTGTTTTTCTTTACAAAATTGCATCATGATTTTTCCGACGACCCAACAGGCAACTACCGCAGACAGCTAGAAAACTGGATAACATGCACGGTAGGGCTATGTTCAGATGCTGGACAGCAGGTAGGGCACAACCATGATCTCTGAGAACAGGGAAACAAACAAGGCAAGCTCCATGACTGCTCTGGTTTTCCACCCGGAGGTGCTCTCTGGATGGCGGTCTGGGAGATAATGGGCTCAGGATCCAAGGAGATGGATCAGAGCAGGAAGACTGAGGCAGCTGGAGTCTGTGGAGGCAGACTACTGAAGGGTCTGGAGCGACAGAAAAAAAAAAAAAAGCCCCCCTCCCCCCCAAAAAAAGCACAGGGGCCTCCTCTGAGTCTCTGGCTGAGTATCCGGCTCTGTATATCTAAGGCAAGACCCCACCAGGCTAAATAAAGCACAAGGAGGCTCAGCTGGGGTGCCAGGTGGTGGGTGCCACTGCCATGACTATGGAGCCACATAGGAAGGCCTGGGGTTTGAACCCTGGGTTGACCTGAGCATGCCATGTTTGTCTATGATCCTGGTGGCTGGAAGGTGGAGGGGTGGGGATGATCACAGCACTTTGAGACACTGGCATGGCTCCCCTTTTTCCATGTCTGTCTGTCTGTCTTTCTCTCCAAATAAAAAGCAAAACAACTTAGAAAGTACAGAATAGGGGCCAGTGAGTAGCGTAGTGTTTAAGGTGCCACTTCCCACATGGCTGACTCTGCAATTCGAGGCCTGGACCCAGTAGTTTGAAAATCACACTGGGCACACGTGTGAGTGCCCAAAATCCTGAGAGGAGAAGGGATTGTTGCACGGTTCCCCGCCCCTTTGGAGAGTGAGTTCTCACTTTCCCTGTTTTACTGTCAGTTTCTCTGGCAAGCCCACATGCCCTACGACAATAATCTAAAAAGAACAGAACAGAACAGGGCAGGTGAAAGCCTGACGTTCCCAGAGCTCACATGGGTTGGAAGGTGTCCTAGTTCCAACAAGCCAAAGCAGAGAGTACCTGTGGCACACCTCGGGCTTAACAGAGACTTTAAAAGGTCCCACCTTCACAGTCTACTGAAACTACCCCCCAAAAAGGCTACACTATATTTGACGCAACAAAGCTTGAAAACAAGCCTCCAAAGGCTGAAGCTGATGCACAAGTACCTTCACTGTCTGATGAAAGAGAATTCAATGCTCTTCAAAGGAGTAAGAGATTTCAGACGTTCAGTAAAGTACGACTAAGCTGTTCAGTGAATTAACATGAAATATTAAACAGTCAAGAATATAAAAAATAAACATGGCCCATAAATTCGGAGGCCTCTCAGACAACATGACATGATTCAGCATGTGCCTGGCACACTTAGGGAGTTGTCTGAACATGAACCAGGAACCTTCCCATGTGGGATTTGCCTCACAGGGCACCTGTACTGCTGTGTGGCACCATACCAATTACAATGACGAACATTGAAAAGATTGACTGTATCAAGTGTTGGTGAGAGTGTGAAAGAACTGTAATTCTCATACATTGATGATTGGCAAGTAAAATGGTCCAATTAGATTAGAATACAGTTTGGCAATTTCTTTTCTTTTCTTTGGAGAGTTATTTGCTATAGGGTGTGTGCGCTCACCAGAAAGACAGGGAGAGACAGAAAGTGAGAAATCACCCCCCAGGGGGGATGGACACACCGCAATCTCTTCTCCTCCATTCTCCTCTCGGGATCTTGGGCATGCACACACATGTGTCCGGCATGAGTTTAAGTCACCAGGTCCGGGACTTGAGCTGCAGTCGACTACATGGGAGTCCAGGTACCTTCACTGTCTGATGAAAGAGAATTCAATGCTCTTCAAAGGAGTAAGAGATTTCAGACGTTCAGTAAAGTACGACTAAGCTGTTCAGTGAATTAACATGAAATATTAAACAGTCAAGAATATAAAAAATAAACATGGCCCATAAATTCGGAGGCCTCTCAGACAACATGACATGATTCAGCATGTGCCTGGCACACTTAGGGAGTTGTCTGAACATGAACCAGGAACCTTCCCATGTGGGATTTGCCTCACAGGGCACCTGTACTGCTGTGTGGCACCATACCAATTACAATGACGAACATTGAAAAGATTGACTGTATCAAGTGTTGGTGAGAGTGTGAAAGAACTGTAATTCTCATACATTGATGATTGGCAAGTAAAATGGTCCAATTAGATTAGAATACAGTTTGGCAATTTCTTTTCTTTTCTTTGGAGAGTTATTTGCTATAGGGTGTGTGCGCTCACCAGAAAGACAGGGAGAGACAGAAAGTGAGAAATCACCCCCCAGGGGGGATGGACACACCGCAATCTCTTCTCCTCCATTCTCCTCTCGGGATCTTGGGCATGCACACACATGTGTCCGGCATGAGTTTAAGTCACCAGGTCCGGGACTTGAGCTGCAGTCGACTACATGGGAGTCCAGCGACATAGCCATTACACCAATTGCTAGTTCCCAGTTTGGCAATTTCTTATAAAGTTGTAAAACATGTCTACCATATAATCCAGCTATTTAGTCTGAAGACTAAATCCCTAGATCCACTCAGAAACTAGTACACAAATATCCTTAGCAGGTTTCTCTGTAAAAGACAGACATTTGTAACAACTCAAAGTCCAACAGGTGAACAGATTAAACCATGGTATTTCCATGTGGTGGAATACTAAATAGCAATATAAAAGTAGAAGCTATTTGATGTGTGTAACATGGATGAATTTCAAAACAACTGTGCTGAGTTTAAAAAAGAAGAAAAAAAGATTACACCCTGCATGATTCTATCTATGTAAAGTTCAAGAGCAGGCAAATACACACACACACACACACACACAGTCATTGAGGTGTATAATTTTTACTTTTGTACTTTACTGTGTATAGGCTAGATCTCAATAAAAACCACAAAACAATTAGAGGTAAGGAAGGAAAAGAGAAGCCAGTGGAGACAGAGAAATGTACCCATGCCGAGAACTACAATTACACAGATGGAAACTAGGGAAGGAGCAGAGTGGAATGCTAGTTCCAGCTCACTGATGCTGTCAAACATTCAAATCATTTCCTTCTTGGTCCTGCAATTCGAGTTTCGCCTCTCACACGCTGCATGCTGCAGGCAGACTCATCTATCTTTCAGTAGCACGCTGATTTTGTTACCACCTTGCTCAAAACCGTTTTCCGTACATCTCCCTGCCTATGAATTCAATCCCACCTCCCTAGAGCCAGGACACACATAACCCCTCGCGCTCTCCAAAACCAGTTTCTGTCCTGTTTCCCATGCCTATCCTATACTTTGCATCAAATGGGGTGAGTTTTATTCCAAGGCAGTATCTCGTTTCCGATTTAACACCGTTCTGTTACATGAAGTGACTGATGGCACTTCTTGCTTCTTTCTAAAATACAGAGCATCCTGTCAGTACTAACTCAAATGCTATATCCCTCAGGAAGTTCTCTTTTATCCTTCACACTTCTGCTCGCTCTCCCCCTGGTCAAAACCTCCTGAACACGTGGAATATGCCTGTTGTCAGATTTACCATCATGCTGTGTATTCTCACAACCTACATGTCTTTTCATCTCTCCCTCGACACCAAGATGGGAGTCACTTAGTATCATTTCAAGAAACACTCCATTAAGTATTGTTGTGATAAATAAGGGAAAGAAAAAAAATAGGAAGGGAAGATTAGACACCTCAGAGAAAAACATTTCCAATCTCTATCTTGAGTCTGCTTTGAAAGGTGGTATTATATTCCTCCAAAGGAACATCCAGCATCCTTCCGATATGTCATAATATACTTTATCTCATCCAGCTATCCCAACATATTTTTGGTTCTATTTTGTCTTTCAAAGTTTATTTCATGAGAGAGAGATAAGAGACACACAGAGAGATAGGTATTCTTGACAGGATCTTGCCACACCACCCTACTGCCCAAACCTGTCAAGATGACAGGACTGCAGGCATGAATGCTGCACCTGGGATGTTCAGGTCAACCTAGGAACCAAACCTGGGCCTCCCATATGGCTCTGGCATTGCACAGCAGCACCCTATTGCTTGTGCCACCGCAACTGTGACCCAACCCATTTATGGAACATGGTGGTCGTAGATGTACCCAGATGTGATTACTAATACATATAGAGAGAGTTTTCAGTCCTTTCTCCCTGCTCCCCTGCCCCCACCTTACCTCAACTTCCCACAGGGCTTTTGAACTAGTGGCAGATGTGGCTGACTGCCTGCCTGTCGTTCTCAGGAAGACATGCTGCTTCTTCCTGTGCTCGTCACAGGTGAGAAACTTCTCCTGCTCGGCATGGAAGAGCCTCACCACGTCACCCTAAAAGTCAACACGAGAAAGAACCAGGAAAAACTCAGTTTAAAAAGAGAGAGAACTAAAGTGCTGTCCCAAGAAGAACCAAGTATTAAAAAGCCACCAGCCCACCACGTAGCAAACTTACCCCCTTTAATATGTCATCTTTGTTATCACTCCATTTCATGAAAAGGACTATTTTCCAGCTTGTGTTGCAGTTGACGGAATTGACCTGGAAAACAAAGCAGTTATTTTTCCACATACTCCTCACAACAGCTGTGCCACCCCACCCCCAAATCTCTCAATGTATCCCATGAAGGAAGGCAGTTCGAGAACAACCTGAAAACCCTAAAGAGTGACACCACTGAGATCACAGCGCCTGCAAATTCAATTTGCAACTATTTCATGATCAATGGCTCATTTGCACCCATCACTATGGATGCACCGACTATGGCCAAAGGAAATGGGCTTCCTGTCCTTCTGGGTGGGCATTTTCCTCTTCCTTGAAGTCTCTGGTTCAGTATCCAGAGAGTAAAAGCCTAAGGAAAACAAGTACTTACAGAGTGGGATGAGCTACAAAGGCCAAAAAACCGAGTTCAATGTCAGCACTGTCATGTGTTCACGATCACTGTGAGCAGCGGCACCCACTGTGTGCACCCCACAGATGCCAGGCACTGAGCTAAGGACTAATAGTCACCATCTCATTTCCTCTTTAGCAGTGCCCTCAAAAAATAAGTGCACTTATCACCCCCATTTCAGAAATGGGTACAAAATGATGTTCGGGGAGACGGAGTAATGGATTGGAGTCACAGAGCTAGGGACTTGCAGACTTGGATGTGAACCAACATCTGTTCCACTCCAGATCCCATGTCCTTCGCCATGAGACAGTACGTCACGAGGAAGTTACTGGCCTTGTGTCCTACAGGTGCCAATTTAGAGACCATGCAGATGCATTGCCAAAAGCAAGGTATCACGCTGGAAGGGCGGCCGATGTTTCATAGTGTGCTCTTACAAATTAGAAAAAGGCACCTTCTGGAAGAAGACAAATTAGGAAAAGGTGCCCCTCAGATCTGTTTAGCAAAGAGGCCCTCCCTGGCATAACAGTTTGGAAGACAAACCCCAAGTGATGTGAGGCTTAGCCAACTGAGCACTGGGTGACTTCTAGCCCCCCAACTAACCACCTCCCCCTGCACAGACCTGTACAACCTTATGTGACAGCTCTGACTATGGCTGCAGCACCCCCACCTACAGATGGGCACACCACCTCGAGTCACTCCTGACATTCTTTCAGCACACTCGCTCCAACCCCAGGACGGCCTGCTCCTGCAGCATAACCTCCCACCACCACAGCGGATTTTCCTTACCTCGTTGCAGCCAGGGTTATCTACCAGCTGATGGCTGCTGGCGTGCAGGGGCTGACCAGCATTGACCGGGTTCAGGACAACCTTGTCACCTATGACCACCTAGAGAGGAAAGGAGCAATTTAGCTTTTCACGAGTCAGAGCAGGATCACAGGCTGACCAAAGGGTAGTTCTAGGAGGAGCATGAACTGAAGGCAGTCCATCCCCGGGAAGCAGAAAGATGTGGCACACACCACATGTCTTTGAAAACCTATCCCACGTGCAGGGATGGGGTCGTGCTTACAAGGTTAAGGCTGAATTTCATTCCATAATTGTTACTGAGTATACAGGGATGTTTTAAAAGTCAGTCCAGAGCAGTGAAAAAAAAAAAAAAAAAAAAAAAACTGTAACCTCTGTTACATGCAGTTGAGGTACTTCTATAAAAAAAAAAAAAACCCTCTAAATTTTAGGAAAAACACAATATTGCTAGAGGTAAGACTTTACCTTTGAAAGAATAAAGCCATAGCTTTATGTTTCAATGGCAAAGACTTTCATGCTTAATGAAGTATGAATATACATACAACATGTATTAAGAAATACATTTTTTACTATGACCCAGTCAGATATATGGCAATACACAGATGAGGGGACTTCACAAAGCTTATAGAAAAATGGAATTAAATTGTGTTTATTTTGGTGGAAAAAAAACGTTTGAAATTCATGCATAGGTTTTTCAAAACACCATTCACTGTTTTAAAGACCCCTCCCATGTGTGTGCAAGTGTGCATGCACACGCACCAAAAGCCACTCAATCCATTCCATGGCCCGTGAATGGATCAATACCAATAGTTTGTAAAGTACTATTCTTGATCTTCTCAGCTACGTCACAGCCAAACTGATTAAAGGATAAGCAAGCAAAGGATTTGCTGAAAATGAAATGTAGAGCAAGGAGTATTTGTTTTTTATTGCGACAAGCAAGGTGGTTTCCTAAGATGTAAACCCCTTCTGTTTTCGGTATGAAACATCTAGGGGGCATATACAATTAAACTTTCTCTAGCTCCAAATGAACACAGGTTCATTCAAAAAAAAAAAAAAAAAAAAAAAAAAAAAAAAAAAAAAAAAAAAAAAAAAAAAAAAAAAAAAAAAAAATCCAACACTTTTGGCAAAACCTAAACTTCAGTTTTTTCTGCTCTGGGTTAAGATCGATATTCACTGTACACCAACTGTGAGTGAACGGTCTGGCTCCGGATGCTTCTGGTTTATTACAGAGGATATAATATACACAAACACATTTCAAGTGCCCGAAGCTTGTAAATCCAAATGGCACTATTTAAAAAAAAATGTCAAAACCCAGTTTGAAGTTCAGGCTAGTTGAATATTTTGAGAAAATTACATGCTGTTTGAGGCACAAATTTCTTTTTAGGAAAACAAAAAAAAAGCAAGTATTTCAGAATCTTAACAAGGTCAAAAATGTAGCTGCCGGCATTGAAACATGCTCATTGTGAAGTACACGCCCATACAATGGCTCGCTAATTCAGCCAACACAGACCAGAACTGTTCTAAGTGGCCTTGTAAAGGAGTCCTGTGGCTTTATTTCCTAAAGAACCCTTGGGAGCAGGGCCAGCTCAGGGCCCACCGCAGCTGTTGAATGAGGGGGCAGCCTGCCTGCTTACCCACACAGGTTCAAAGGAGGCTAAACCTAAAATCCACTCTGCTTCCTAGCTACCACATTAGTTTCCCACCCTCCTCTTTTTATTCACCATTTCCAAAATAGAGAGACATCCCTATTCCACTAACAGATCTGCAATGACAGGGATCCTCCTCAGGACATTAATACCAGACAGTTGCTTCTGTGGACAAGTTACTGGTACAATTTTTTTCAGCAGCTCAGTAAGAAACACGTAGTGACTGTAGTTAGGTCTCGCTTCTGTCCACGCTTCCCTGTTTTCCAAACTCCAGTTTCCATAGTGATTTCCTTCTCTCCATCCGTGAGCGGCTTTCAGTTAACCTCTCCTAATTGGCTCCGACACGCAGCTACAGCCGGAACGTGGCCCAGCACACTTTCTAGAACGGGGATTTGCACTTACGCTGTCACCGATGGATCGCAGCTTGTAGAATGGCTGAATATAAAACCAGGACCCTTCATTTCCCGCCTCGTCTAGTGTCACCCTCATGGCATTCTTCTCCAGGAGAGCAGGAAGCCTCTTATTCACAGTTAGGTATTTATTACTTTTCAAATGCAGGAGCTAAAAACCCACCAAGAGAATAAGGTGAGTGTCAGTGAATCTCTGAACTTCCTACCATTTCTCTCAGTCTCATAAAATATAGATCAAACACGCCTCCCACCATTGAGCTGCTTGTGAAGTTAGAGAATCATGAAGTGCCAAAGGCTGTGAATAATTAGAAAAGAAGGGCAAGTGAAGGGAGCAGAAGTAGAGGAACAGAAGGAAATGTATTTTGTTCTTTCTCAACATGGAGACACGCCCACCATGTCTTGGACAGGAAGAGCTGCTGAGGTCGGCCGCCATCACCAGTTAGTGGGAAGAGGCTAACCCTGTGCAGAGGGGCTAAGAAGCTGCAGACTACATGTGCCCTAGCACAAAGATGGGGCAGTTGTGAGCACAAGAAACAGTCTGATTTAGAAGGCAACCCCATTAGGGGAGTGTCATTCCATTTGGAAGAACATGGCTTGAATTTCTAACATTTTATTCTCAACTTCTGAGTATGGGTTACATGAAGAAGATGGAAAGAATAAAGATCTATATGTATAATAATTTGTCTGAGAGTCTAGAACAGGAATAGCTGACCAAGGCTTCGCAGTTCCACCGATTATAAGAAAAAAATAAAATGGAAGGAATATGAAAGACTGCCAGGTCTCTGGGAAAAGACCAGCATGGGACTCCAGCGCTAACTACTAGCAACTTCCTTTTGTCATGTTAACACATATAGTTGCTAGGTAAATATGAATGGCATATATCTTCCAGACACGCTCTCCTAAGTTACAGTCCACCTGCCTCAGTCTCCTGAGTAGCTGGGACTACAGATGTATACATTATGCTCAGTTTTTCAAGGTGGGTGGAGAATTAAGCCCAGGCCTTTCATGTGACTGCAGCCTGCCAAGTAGCAGGATCTTTCAGTGGGTGCTATCGCAGCTGGGCCAAAATGATTTTATTACCAAAAAATTCTGGGGCTAGCTATATGCCATAGCAGTAAAAATGGTGACTGTGATTCAAATCCCAAGATGGTCAACCTGAAACAAGCATGTGAGCAACCAAGATCCAATAGGCTGGAGGACTGAAGGGAGGGAGTCACGGTGTGATCAGACTGTGGAGGATGTCTGCCTGTCTATCTGTCTCTGTCTCTCTCTTACTCTCACATGTGTACTCATACACAGTATCATTGATTTAAAGGTCTATTTAAAAAAAAAAAAAAAACTAGCAGCTAGCAGATGGTGTAGTGGTTACATTGCTGGACTCCCACAGGGCCAGCTGCCATTCGAGTCCCAGACCTGGTGACTTGAAATTTACACCAGGTGCAAATGCATGTGTGGCCAAAATCCCAAAAGGAGAATGGAGGAAAAGGGATTGCAGATTCGCCACTCCCCTGAGAGGTGATTTCTCACTTTTCCTCTCACTGTCTCTCTCAGGCAAGCGCACGTGCCCAAAGGCAAAAAAACTCTTTAAAAAAAAAAAAAATCTGAAGATATACAACTGTTCTTAATCCCTCTGGCACACAGTCCTTGACTATAGATAAAAATTACAGGGAAGCCACTTTGTACCAAATAGGAAGAACTTTCGAAGCAACAAAAGTCAAACAAAAGTGTAACTCCTTTCCAGGTAGAAAGCTTCCTATGTGAAATATCTGCACATTCTTAAATGAACAGCTACAGTGGAGAGAAAGCAGATTCCTACTCTGAGAGATGACCAAATAAAAAGCCCGAGAGACCATCCTACACAGTAAGAAACACTAGAATTCTGACGTAAACTGCCTGCCTCCATACGTTGGTGTGTTTCTCAGTTCCATTCGCTGTAATGCTTCAGCTCCAGAGAGAGGGCTGCCGTGACCTACCTGGATCACATTGCCATACTGAATGACGGTCCCCAGCAACTTCCTGTTTTCTGTCTCGTTCTGCTTCTTTTCCAAGTCTGCAGCATGCTGTACATTGAGAAGGAAGAGTGGTCACAAATAGGAAACAACAACATGTTCTGTTCCTCTGCAGCATGAATACAAGAACCACAGAAATAAGCGAATCCCTAAGAACACCCTGAGGCTGCATGAGATGGGCCAGTGGAGTTAGAAAAACCAAGCACCCTGCCTTTGCTTTGTTGGCCTTTTCGGCTTCTTTATAACGTTGGGTGTTTTTTATTTTAAGGAAAGCATAGGCATTTGCTGAGGGAAAGACTAAGTCAAAAAGTCTACATATTTCTAAAGAAAATTAGGGAGGGCTGGGAAGGACATTATATAGCCCTTTTAGGATGTGTACAAGTCCTCCAGAAGGACTTGAAGTAAAATAAGAATGAATTGAAATGCTGGGTTGGCATGGTTTGTGGTTTGGTGACCTTCAGTGTGTTATTTAACATCCATGAGCCTCAGTTTCCTTCAAGAATAATGACTGGGGCCAGGCTGCAGCATGGTAGTTAAGGCAGCTGGATATCACATGGCTAACCATATGGCTGAATCCTGGTCCTAGTGGCCTGAAAAAAAAAACCCAAAAAACAAAAACCAAAAAAACAACAGGGGCATGTGCATACATGTCCCAAATCCTAACAAGACAGAGAAATGGAGAAGAATGGATTGTGGTTTGACCATACCCCTGTGGTGGTAGTGGTAGGGGAATGCTTTCTCTTTCTCCCTCCCTCCCTCTCTCCCTCCCTCCCTCCCTCCCTCTCTCTCTCTCCCTCCCAGGTGAGTGCACATGCCCTCTGGCACTTAGAATAACAATATTAACAACAATAACAACAATACCACAAGTGCAGGCAACACAACCACCACCCTTCGCAACCAAGCTCCCTCAGCACAGGTCTCCGAGCCATTCTCCCTTCCCTTCAGAAGCACTCTCCCTTCACTGTCTCCCATATCTTACTCTCTGTTTTTCACACCTGTGTTCTACCCCGCACAGAGATCGCCAGGTACCCACAGGTTTGGCAGGTAGTTTTCTAAACAAAACATCAAACTAATCTATTTGGACTGAGAGCTTACACTTTGTAGAGAGTCATGTGTTCTTCTTACTAAGCAGTTAAAAGCTCATACTGACTAATCTCAAGTAGGGGGAAAAAATGTTCATGAGAAAAATCCATGGATTCAGTAAATCAAAACACATTTTCCAAAATGCAAATATAGTTTTTTTCTGTTTAGAACATCACACAGAAATGATTCACCTTGAGACAATACTTAGCAACATTTCTTAGACTGAAATGACATAAAGGCTCTTCTTTCTCTTTTTTTAAATAATTATTTTATTTTATTTTATTTATTATTATTATTATTTAATTTTTTTATTTATTATTATTTGAACAGCGACAGACAAAGAGAGAGAGGAAAAGTGAGAAAGTAAGCCACCAGGTCCGGGACTTGAACTGCAGTTGGCCATGTGGGAGTCCAGTACCTTTAACCCACATACCACCTGCCAGCCCCTAAAGGTGCCTCTTTAAGAGGAAAAATCCTTAAGGACATTTTCCTTATGCTCAAGAGGTCCCAATCGCCTCAGTTTATGAAGCATTAGTCTAAAATAGGAAGTTCCTACCCATCTTCAGACTAAATATAAAAGCAGCAACCAATGGTCACAGGTACATCCAAAAGCAATGGGAAATTACTCATCAAAAGGGTGCATATTCCACATAAAAAGACAAACACCAACAACTCCAAACAACAAGGGCATTTGTCTAAAAACATAAAAGACAAAAGTGGAACAGAAAATAAAAATGGGAGAATAAGTATCTAGAGAATTATCTTAAAATAAATATATTCTCAGACCAACCATGTTGTTGGAGTCCCGGACCCAATGACTTGAGAAATACTCCAGGGGCATGTGAGTGCAGGCTCAAAATCCCAGTACAAAAAAAAAAAAAAAAGAGGGAAATGCATGTGCCCTCTGGTAAGAAAGAAAAAGACAGACAGAAAGAAACAAAGACAGACAGAAAGATAACTTGCACCCATTGATGATTTAAAATGTAAAGACACACAAGTAAAATGACGTGGGACAACCACGAAAATAAAAACCAAGGTTATCTTTAAGAAATAGCATTTAAGGATCCTGTCAAATTTATAAATTTATTCCTTTTCCTAATGACATATATTTTGGAAATACTTTCCTACAATAGTCACATAATTTCTTTTCTTTCTTTTCTTTTCTTTTTTTTTAGAGAGATACTTTTGCTATAGGGTGCATGTGCTCGCCAAAGAGACAGAAAGCAGGGTGTGGCGGGGGGCAGTGAATGGCCATGCTGCAATCCCTTCTCCAGTCTCCTCTTCGTACTCTGGGCATGCATAAACACATGCCCAGCTTGAGTTTCAAGCCACCATGCCCAGGACTTGAACCAAGGTTGACTACATGGGAGTCCAGCAACATTACCATGACTCCTTCTGCGGTCCCAATAATTATATAATTTCTTTAAATATATCTTCATCATGTCTCTGTGGCAAGCAGCCTGGATTTTTTTGAAGTCACCTTAAATTCATTACCTTTTCAACATTTAAAACCCCCTGATTATTTAAATACCTGTTATTCTTTTCCAATGCACAAAGTTGAGGTTTCTTTTTAATCCCTAAGGAAGAAAACACTCTATGCTTCAGTTTCTAGCTTATTATTCACCACTGACATGACCATGTTTCCTAAACACCACCAAGGTCACCCCATCTAGTCACCTGCTATTTTATTTCAGAAATAGAGAAACCATTATTAAATTACTATAGAAAGGTCACTGGAACAGAGGAAAAAAGTTTATTTACTTAAGGCCATCATGCTCTGAGTTACGTAATAGGATATTGAATTTAAGGTTTCAGAAAACAAGCAACTCGGAACCCAGGCTTTAAAAGACAATAAGGACTTGTCACACCTCTGGTTGATCTTAGCTTGTCAAAGGTACGGCTTAATGTAAGTGATCATTTCTCAAAAACAAAACAATGTAGGTGTCTGTTTCAAGGTAAGAGATGAACAGCTGCTGGGAAACAGTCACTGAGGACTTTAGAAATGAGCCTGTGACTTGCAAGAGGAGAAAGCTAACTTTGCCACACAATTTTTGGGAAATCATGATTCCTAAGATCAAAACCCATGTATTCCTGCAAAGAGATGGCGCACACACAGCAACTGGCCACTAGGTGTCATTCTGCTTCAGTGCTGTTTACGTTGCTTATTCCAGTCAAAAGGAAGGCAAATGGTCTAGACAACTAATTCCTTAAATGGCATTAATTTAAAATAATCTGACCTTTGATTGGGGTGCTGCACAGTAGTTGACAAAAATAAAAATGAAAACCCACTGGAGACCGGCCATCAACCCCCAAAGGCAAGTGGCTGCCCAAAATACGACATTGTAATGACTGCTCTGAAGCTTGCACAGGACTTTCAGACACCAGGGGGAAAGTTCCAACTGGGCAGGCGTGTAGGAACTGCACAAAGTCAAACACAAAGTCAACGCTCAAGACCTGAAAGTCACACCGGTTATCTCAAATCCGGGGAAAGAATCGTTCTCCCTTTTTTGTATTTTAAAGGCACAAATAGCATGAAAGAGATAATTCATTCTCTCTCTAAATTCAATAAGGAGTGGAAAGTTCTTGATCACCTTTAGAACCATTTTATTTTTTCAACTATACTGTGTTTTCACAGTTTGTTCAAGAAGAAGCATGGAAGACAACTGCTGATGAAACATGGCCCAGATCACAGATTGTCAATGGGGCTACAGAACCACACCGAGCCTTAGCCATTTCGTGTGGGTGAGGAGTCTATGCTTCAGGCCTTAAATGAGTTGGGTGTCGACCTTTTTTTGAGAACTGAGATATTACACATAAAAACAAGATTTTTATTTTCTCTTTAAAAAGCAGAAGATGGGAAGGGGCAAGTAGATGGTATAATGGCTACATTGCTGGACTGTCACATAGTCAACCATGGTTCGAATCCTGGATCCAGTGGCTTAAAACTCACACCAGGCTCATGTGCATGCATGCCCAAAATTCTGAGAAGAGAATGGAGGAGAAGGGATTGCGGTGTGGCCATCCCCCCGGGGAATGATTTCTCGCTTTCTGTCTCTCTGTCTCTCTAGTGAGTGTATGTGCCCTATAGCAAAAAATATCTCTTAAGAAAATAAACAAACAAACAAAAAAGCAGAAGACATGGCAGTAGCTCTTGGCCCATGTTCCCACACAGTAACTGCAGAGTTAGAGCTGCCCCTGTGGGCCTGCACGCAGGCACCCTTCACTTAGAAAAACCACCCACCAAGCCCCCTTTATTCCTACTGGCTTCCTGCTTGGCCAGGAGGAATCTGAATTTATAACCCCTGCTGTAAAAAGCGTGGGAGAAGAAAGACTTGTGATGTACTAATAAGAACTCATTTAGCAAAATGATCTTTATAGCAGGAAAGCAAAGGCAGGACAACTAAAGACATGCAGACCTGCCACAAAGATTACCCCACATGCATGCGCCCTAAATAGCTCTCGCCTAGGAAACGTGCAGGACGAAGCAACCTTCCCCACTCATTCAACTAGATGCCCATGTTTCCAGCCCCACTCATTCAACTAGATGCCCGTGTTCCCAGAACAGATTTCAGGGGGGTTCTGGGTTAGCACAGTGACTGGGGGTGGAGGTGCTGATCTTCAATGGCCAGGAGCCAGGGATGCAAATGCCACAAAGTGTGTGGCACATTCTCGTCCAAGGATACACCATCCTTTAACCCCTGCATTTTTACATCTGGCTGGATGTTCACAGAGGTTTAAAAGCGATGTGAGATTTGCTGGCACCTCATTGCATTTTACATCTTGGCACAAAGCACGGGTTTGCATAGTTTTATTCATACCACTGCCGACACATTTCCCAAAAATGCAAGTACTATTTAATAAAAGGAAGAAGGTACTTTGCATTCTTCACGACCAAGAGTTGCTGATGTTGTGGGAAAAAATCACATCGGGAGGACAGGACTTGTGCACCATCGGTGCTATATCCCTGCATTGGTCACGGTCTACAGCGGTCTCATTCATGGGGTTTTACTCAAATCGATGTGAGCATTCACTTCCTCAAGTCTTCCAGAGACCTCATCCCTAAGCAGTAACTTAAGTATCCAATTTATTACTGAATTTATCACTCTTCTCTTTTGTAATTCTTTTTAAACATGCATCATCTGTTATTTAAGAATTTATTTCACATGCATGAAGTTACGTAACACTTGCTAGGGAGCAACAGGTCAGTTGGGACTGAGTACGTCTGAAACAGGGGTCTTCAGAGTTTATGGAAAATGGGTATTATGAAAAAAGATGCAGAGTTTCCAAAAAAATTTTGCACCAAAATAAACTTGTGCTTTAATTCTATTTTTCCACGTACTTTCTGAAGTCCCTTCATATAATCCTCTCATTATAGTGATAAAATAACCCTTGAAGTCTTCAAAGCACTCTCTATCCTCCAGGCCTTTATTTCTGTTGTTTTATCTTCTTCTACCCATTAACTTCCACAGGTGCCTCAGACTGAGACTGAGGCTTACCTGTCATTTCCCTCTTCCTCCAGGAAGTCTTCCTTAACACTGTATCACATACCCTTTACTCAGCAAAAACAGATTTGGAGGCCCTTTCTATGTGTTCTCTGAGCCTCGTGTGCTTTGTCCTGTAACACAACTGTTGTCATGTCATCTTGTCACTACTTTATTCCTTAGTCACTAGTAAATCCCCCTAGAGGGGACTGGCACAGGCTCATGCAATAGTCAATGAATATTTCCTAAGTGCTTACGAAGCCCCAGACACTCTCCTCTAGGAGCTGAGGATACAACAGTGAACACATGAGACCATGCCTCTGACCCGCCCAGCTGTCATTCCAATGAGCACAGATGGTGATGGAACATGACTAACTGCAGGCCGCGGTCGGTGCTGTGACAGGTACCAACAAGGCGCTGTGCTGAGCAAGCGGGACATGGCTCGGAGGAAGTGACAGAGAAGAGTGCCTCGCTGAGATGACGCTTCGGCTGAGGCATGAAGGGTGCAAAGATCCTGACTTAGGAAAAGAATATCCTAAACACGACGAATTGAAATTCAAAGGTTGTGATGCTGCCGAGGATCTGGGATACTCCAAATGTATCAAAGAAAATGAACTAAAGGTGCCTGGATAGAGTGAAGTCTGAAAGCTTCAGAGGCGGGGGCGGGGCTAGGGAAAGTGTGATCTTACAGACGATGACGGAAGTCTGGATTTCATTGTTAAGTACAGTGGAACGGCTGCTTCTGCTCTTGCACTGGGTTCTAACCTCACAGAGGTTAGGAAACAGGTCTCCCCATGGTACCTGGGACATCTAAACCCACCTAAACCAATATGCAATGACTGACCGAGTCCCTTCACATGACCCTCCCTGACCACATGCAGCCGATTCTGACTCCAGCCTATGCTAGCCAAAGGCAGGGCAAGTGGAGGTAACAGCCTTGTTAGCTCTTCGGTGCTCGGGGACACTCTAGGTTTTCAACTATTATCACCAAGCACCAAGGAATACGGCTCTTTACTCAGCTACGTCTCTCAGTGCCTAGAACGTATGTGCCCAACTCTGTTGTAGAAACAAGGGATATTTGGGACAAGCAAAAATGGCTCAAATTTCTGCCCTCATGGACTTGACTTTATAACGGGGGCAGAGGGCGGGGGGAGAGGAAGGGACTAGATAGTCAACAAAATAAATGAGAAAAATCGTGGTAAGTAACATGGAGGGGCTACAAGCAGGATGGGGAACACGAGACAGGCTGCAATTTCAATGACGCGACACTGGGCACGTGCCATGTCCTTCTTTTGAACATCTCAAAGAACTTTCCCACAGATCAACGTGGAGTGCAAGGCACTACAGGAATTACGTCATCGCTCTGCACAAGGGGAGACGAGAGCAAAGCAGCTCGAAACCTTGTACGGTCACACAGCACAACAGCACTGCAAGGAGCAACCTTCTATGAGCCAAAGTAGTAGGATAAATACAACGGTGAGTCGAAATTTCTCCCTTTACCACGTGCCCGGCCCTGCTTGGACCTTTCACATCTTATTTCATGTCATCCTTACAATCACCTCCTGAATGTAGATATGACCAATCTCCCCATTTTTATAGAAGAGGTAAGAGAGGATGCCTAGTTACCGAGTGGAGAGGATGCAGAATTCAACAGTAGGGTTTGTACTTCTGGAGCGTGTGCTCATAACCAAGCCACCCCCAGAAGGGAGCGGCCATGACGTGGCCCACCACAGCAGCCCAACCCCCGTACGTACATGCAGTTTGTTGAGCAGCACGGCGTCTGTGGTGTTGTTGGCTCCGGGCTTAGCGGCTTTCCAGAACTGCTTCTGGGCAGAGTAGCGATTCATGGGACATAGCTTGAAGAGGCAGTCTAGAAGTGGAAGAAACAAACAGCAATGGTTACCGAGGAGGTAGCTCCACTCCACGTAAGAAAAACACCATTTATGTAAGGTATTATGATATTATCCACAAGTATAAACTGTGACACAAAGTCCCTGTACAAACCTGTCTTTCTAGATTGAATTCTCACCACCAATGTGCAAGATGACAAGTGAGGAAACTAAGGCTTGCAGAACGTGAGTCAAAATGTTTATTTTCACAGAGTGCGTTAGCGACAGGGCTGGGACGCAGTGTCCTGATCCAGGGTTCTGGATACATCCCCCAGTTATCTCCGTTAGTCTGACGCACACACGCAAGGACGAGATGTCCTCACTGTATACACCAACACATGCGAGCACACTTACACAGATCCAACTCCCTTCAGTCCTGCCAAATTCAAAAGCATGCTATAGAAACTTATTTGGAGGGACCTCCTAGGGCAGCAGTCTCTGGCATGTCATGTGAAAGATGAGCCCATGGGGTGAAAAAAATATCTGAATTCGCATTTGCATAGGATGTGCCTTGTCCCTTTTCTGTGTGCTGTGATGTGCTTCCGTGCGGGATGTCTGGGCTGGCAGGACTTTATACATTGTCTTGTGTTATCTCCGGGGATTTCATAAGTTCATCAAGAAAGGGAAATTGAGTATAAGCTTAATTGGTGCCTTTTTTTTAAATCCATGCATAATTTTTTTTATTATACACACTTCCCATGACTTTTTTTGAAGACCCCACATATAACAAACCCTCATAAAATGAACAAGTGGCTTCAAATGAGCTTTGCAAAGAAATCCAAACATTGATGATCATGGTCATGCGACTCAAGAAACAACAAACAAGAGGCACAAGTCCTCTACCCCTCCTTCCTTTTCTCGGCCACTTTTACATAAAAACAATGATGATCTAATCAGATCTGAAAAAGGTCACCAGAGACTTAAAATCATAAAGGCAACTATTAAAAAATATAGTCTTTAATGACAAACCTTCCCCTAGAGCTTTAAGGTATGGACGATAATATCATGATTAAAAGGACACGGTTAATCTTGTTTTTCATTAACTTCAATTTCCCTGCTTGCTTTATAATGTATACAATATATCAGTACAGCCACATAGGTATGCTTTTAAAAATATACACACCCTCGCACACAAGGTTCAGGGGCATAAGTTTTTTTGATAGAGATATGCCATCTTAAAAAGTTTAGAACTAATTACAAGAAAGAAAAAGAAGGCAAGGAGGAAGAAAAAAGGAAAGAAAAAAATTGTTCTAGGAAATTCAATTTAACACTGATATCCAACCCCTGAAAAATTTACATTTTGTCATACTGGGTTTCTAAATTGTATGTGTAGAATAAAATTAATAAATTTGAATAAATTCACAGATTCAGAAAAACTACACTTTAGAATTGGGTTACGGTTGTACATTTGTGCTTACCTGTTCATTAAAATAGATAAGATATATTTTGAACAGTAAATACCAGGTTGTTGCCCTAGCCAAGTAACGATGTAAAAGTAAGAAAACTCATTTGATGTCAATGCATATACACTGGGGCCTCCCTTCAGTTCAGATTTTCTATTCCAGGCAGAGCCAATCAACTATTACCATGGACTGCAAACACACATACTTCACGTTCTTCAGCAAATGTAAGAAAGGGATCATTTAATTATAGAAGTAAAGGTACTTGACCCCATTTCTAGTGGGTCACTGGAAACATCGTGATGCATTTTTGTACAGAAAAACAGAAAAATACATCATGACTTTTCCGACAACCCAATATAATCTCCATTCCCACTAAATATTTCTACCTAGACATAGCAGTTAGAGAACTACTGACAGGATCTTTATCAAGAATCTAATCCATCTACTGAAAGTAATTTGTTTTACATATGGAAAATACTGTCAAGACCAGTAGGTGATGAGATCCCCCATGGCCAACTGTGAAGTTCAAGTCCCAGACCCAGTGGCTTGAAAAATATGCTGGGCACGTATGCCATGTGTGTCCAAAATACCCGAGGAAAACAGAGTAGTAGGGATTGTGGCATGGCCATCTCCCTTGAGGGGCAATTTCTCACGTTCCCTCTCTCCCTGTCTCGCCCCAATGAGTGCACGCCCAACAACAAAAAACTAAAACAAGTCTAAGTCTTTTGTGAACAGAAGTTGCAGCAGTAGAAAAGCAATTTAAAAAGAAGAGCTGTGCTTCCCAACTCTGATCAAAGGCAGTGGTCCCTGGCTAGGCCGTAGCAACTCAGTAACATCATTGCTAGAGACGTGGTTTTCTACCACCATGATTCATGTCAACTCTCCATTCACCCGCTGATTCATCTCCTACAATCATGCGTCTACTGACCAGGATTCAATGGTTTACCTCTGACACAAGATTGAGGGTAGTATCTGGGCTGGCCAGGGTGATTTCCATAATATCCATGTGACTTTAAAAAAGACATTCAAAATATTTAAGTCACCAGTAGAACTATGTGACACATGATTTACTTTACGGACCAAATGAGCCCAATAATTTCCATTGTTATCGGTAAAACGATCTGTTTATTTTCCTCTAACTTACTTATATGATGACAGCTGTTGGGTCGTTGGAAAAGTCATGAGGCATTTTCGCATAGAACAACAGAAAAAAAAATATGTCGTGACTTTTCTAATGACACAGTAAATAGTAGGTGTTCAAAAACACTGATTTAAGTTTATCCGGGGACAAGCAGGCTGGATGTATGATGTCCGGGAATAACAAGCGATGGGAAGTACCGCCTTACGACGGTTCACGGTCTAACCGAGTCAGGCACCTCACTGAAGCCACGATGGGGTTACCACACAGGCTCCAAACTTCTGAGAGCTTGAGAGGTGAGAATGTAAATTTCAGCGCTGTGATCCAACCGGAGCCGTGCTACAACTTCCACACCGACTGTTTTCCTCGTGCAAAACGGAGCGCCTCATTGGACCGAGTGTATTTACAACCAACTGTCTATGCAGATACGAGACGCTAACATGCTAGTAACAGAACCAAATTAGCCTTGCGGATTTGGCCCTGTCTTCTCAGTTGCCTAGCAACTGATTCAAAGTGAAAATTAAATTAAGGAATTCGAATATGATGTTAAAGCAACCTTCGGAAATTTTGCAATTTCATGCCTCCATACAGCCCTTTGCTATTTGGATGGCACAGCAGGGGAAAATTAGAGTTCTGCTGGGTCCTAATACTGTGTTAAGTATAGGAATAGACAAATACAGGAAATCCAGTGGAGAAGTATATACAATATATATTTGGGGGGAAGTGAGCACATATATGTATGTCTGTGTACATACAGACATGTATGTGTATGCACATGTATGTGTACGCACGTGTATGTATACACACATACACCTTGGGTTTTTTTTTTTTTGAGAGGTTTTTCTTATAGGGTGCATGCGCTCACCAGAAAGACAGAAAGAGACAGAGAGACAAAAAGCGAGAAATCACCCCTCAGGGGGGATGGCCATGTCTCAATTTTTTCTCCTTCACTCTCCTCTCGGGATCTTGGGCACGCACGCACACGCACCTGGCGTGAGTTCAAGCCACCGGGTCTGGGACTCAAACCACGGTCGACTACATGGGAGTCCAGAGACACAGCCATTACGCTAACTGCTGGTCCCTACACTGTGGCTTTTTAATCTCCAAAGAAATGGCACAAATAATATCTCAGGTGACAGGTATTATTTCAGCTCTTTTTAAAAAAATATATTTTAATTTATTTACATTTAATCACATATATCCTTACACTGTGCATTTCTTTTTTCAGCACACAACATGTGTATCAGTCAAGACCAAGATATTACTATATATGTTATCATCAGCAAATAACTTCTCATTTTTTGTCAATTAAGCATACTTTTAATTTTCCTTTCCCTTTTCCCTCTCCTCCCCTTCCATATCAAACTTCCCCCCCCACATGGCCCCCCCTCGTTCAAGTCTTGGAGCTGGTGGCTTGCTTTTTCATTCCCTGCACCCCCTTTGGCGAGTGCACATGCCCTGTAGCAAACTTAAAAAATAAAAATAATGATAAAAATAAAATTAAAGAAATAATTTTTTAATGTGTGGGTAAAACCAGTGTCCTTTCTATTAATAAAATATGAAAATCTAATATGCTAAAAATGTCATTTGTAAGGAGCTCATTTCTTCCCACACCAGCCTCAACATGGGGTGAGCAAACTACCTTACATTTAGTAAATACCCCCCACCCCCCCAAAAAAGCAAAAGATCTTAAACTAAAAATACGGACAAAGCTGAAATCCAGTGACAAGTACACTGTAGTTTTCTTCTGGAACTTTTTTTTCTCTTTCCATTTTCCCTTTTACCAAAGAGAGGTAATAAACTTATTTGAAAAAAAAAAATTAGATAGTTTCAATTTGGTCTATTATTTGCACAAAGCCCCATAAAAATTCAATTTCTGATGCAAGACACCAGATACTATTGTATTGTTGAATTACACAAGTAACTATTCTGCTACAAAATAAGAATGTTCACAAATATTTTCTAATTGCTCTTTGAGGAATAAACTAACCTAACCTTTCAAAAAAAGTTCTTTGGACTATTCCAAAGCTTTAGCCTATGCCACTGGAGTGAGCAAAGGAGAAACCAGCTCAACGAGGGGATTCAGTTCCATGTTAAAACCCTGGGTGGGCTAGAAGCCAGACAACACAGGCGGTCAGGATTATCCGTTGTTTAAAGAACATTCTGGAGCTTGTTGGAAGACTGCTCTACTAAGTAGAAGATGAGTCAACTAGCAGTTTGGGACATGTGGGCACAGTTTTTAAAAAAGCAAGAGAAAGGGGAACTGCAAGTGAGCCGGAGGAAAGTGAGACGGGACAAAGTACGCAGCCTTCCGGAGGAGCCGATGAGTGACCAGGTTGATAACAATGGCTGAGGAACAGCCCCACTGTCCCTACACCATCCTATCAACCGCAACAATTTTTAACTGGAGAAAGGGTCCCTGGGGGAGGTGACTTTATTTTGTATGTGATGGTAACCTGGACCTAGGGATAGGCAACAGTACAGCAGTAAAACACATTGTTCTGCAAGGTGATCCCGCCTGGGAGGTTCTCAGTTCAAGGACAGAGACCACTCTTGAGTATGTCAAATATGCACATGACCAAGATCCAGGCTGGCTGATCATCCAGCATCAAGACCCCATGGGGGAAGGGATAGCAGGTAGAGTGGTGGTTAAGGTGCTGGACTCCTACATGGCCAACCATGGTTCAAATTCAAGTCCCGGACCTGGAAGCTTGCTTTCTCACTTTTCTTCTCTCTCTCTGTCTCTTGCTGGCAAGCACGTGTGCCCTGGAGCAAATTTTAAAATGATAATGTTAAATAAAATTAAATAAATATTTTTATTTGAGAGTTTTTTCATTGTTGGTTTTGTTTTGTTTTGTTTTGTTTTTGATACAGGGCACATACAGCTGGCAAGACAGAGAGAATGAGAAATCACCTCCCACAGGGATGGCCATGCCACAATCCCTTCTCCTTCATTCTCCTCTCGAGATTTTGGGCATGGACATAAACGCGCCCAACGTGAGTTTCAAGCTGCCAAGTCCTGGACTCACACCATGGTCGGACATGTAAGAGTTCAGGAACAAACCATTATGCATCTGCTGGTCCCAAACAGATCTTTAAAACACAACAAAAACATCCCTTTGGCAATTCTGTATCTGTTTCTAGCAATTGTCACAGAAGAAATAAACTTTTTAAAAAGATACAATAGAGATACTAAATGAAAGATAAAAGTAACTCTGAGAAAATAGAGACATACAAGAGCAGAAGAAATGGTCAAGAAAGAAAGCAGCAACAAAATAACCTCAGAAGGAAGAATGTAAATTATAATCACAAAGAAACAAAAGAATGTTACTTTAAAATATAACAGAATAAGAACACTTAGAAATTCATAATACAACGAAAAAATTATTTTAAAAAATTTCATGAGAGAGAGATAAAGATTAATAGGTATTTTTGACAGGATCTCTCCATGCAGTGATCCTTCTCCAGCCCCAGCCTCCTTGCAGCCAGGACCACACGTACGCACCGCATGCTCAGCACATCTAGGTTTGTTTGGGATCTGAACCCAGGCCTGCCCTGTGGCTACAGTACTGTGAAGTGCACCCTACTGCCTGTGCTACCGCACCTTTGGACTTAAACTTTTTCTTTTTTAAAGAATTATTTTATTTTAATTAATTAATTTAGTTAGTTAGTTACTTATTTATTTAACCAGAGAGGGACAGAGAGAGAGAGGAAGTGAGAAAGCAAGCCACCAGGTCCAGAACTCGAACCATTTGGCCATGTAGGAATCCAGCATACTTAACCACTACACCACCTGCCGGCCCTTGGGCCTAAACTTTTAAAAAGGTATTAAATGCTGAAACTGAGGTTGAACAAGTTGCATAGAAAGTTTAAAAATAAAAAACAAATTAAGAAAGGAAAGGGAAGAGGGAGAGAAAGGAGGAGAACGGAAGAGGGAGGAGAAGGAAAGGAAAGGAAGCAAAAGAAAGGGATTAACAGATCAGATCGATCCACAGGTCCTATTCCTAAGAGCAATTTCAGAAAAAGAAAACGAAGGTGCAGAAATTATCAAAGGAAATTCATGATTATCCTCAAACTGGAGAGAATGACTCCCCGGATGGTAAAAATTAATTTCTTCAGCTAAGGCCAAAAACAAACAAACAAAAGACCCATAGACATCATTGAACATTTTAGACTAATACGAACAAGGAGAAGATCCTCAGTCTTCCAGCAAGAAAGAAAGGTTTCAACAAAAACAAAACAAATAAACAAACAAACAAACAAAAAACAGAAAAAAGAGTATCAGATATCTCATAGCAACCCTGGAAGCTCAAAATACAATGGGGCAATGTCTGACTGAAACTAATCCTCAACCTAGAACACTGAACTGCATAAAATTATACCCAAGGTATGAGAGCAGAATATACTCAAGTTTAGAATCAGGAAGCTGCTGAAAGTTGCACTCCACCAAAACAAAAACAAACAAAAAGAAAACTATAATTTTTCAAATTAAAAAAAAAATTATTTTTTTTAGGTTCCTGCCATAGGGCACATGTGCTCTTCAGAGACAGGAGAGGGAAAGTGAGAAACCACCCCTCTGGGGAGATGGCCACACCACAATCCCTTTTCCTCCATTCTCCTCTTAGGATTTTGGGCACACATGCATGCATACCCAGCATAATTTTCAAGTTGCCGGGTCTAGGGCTTGAGCCATGGTTGTCCATGTGGGAGTCCAGTACCTTAACCATCATGCCACCTGCTAATCCCAGAGAAAATATTTTCTAACAGTAGTTTGATTAGCAGAGAGGGTGGCCTGGCTCCGTTCAAATGCCACTCTTGCTGGCAGAGATGGTTCACTTAATTCTGGTCGTCAATATGAGGAACAGACTAGGGAGTGAGGCCCTAAGATGAAACCATGGAGACATGACACTGCTCAAACTTGAAGCAGAGAGACATCAGATTCTTGGGTCAGAGGATGGGGGTAAGGAACTAAGAACACACCATCAGACCCTTATGACTTAGGGAAAACATCCTGAGGTTTTCAGAGAGAAGACTCAGAAATGACGTAAGAGCTGTGTAAATAAAAAACTCAAGAAAAAGTTGCATATTAAAATATGGTGTGCTTTTGGCTCAACAGTGAATAATATGTATGTCATCATAATAACAGAAAGAATATTCATTAAGCCCAAAAGGGTGATATAAAATTAATGGGAGAATGAAGGTGGAGTAGAGAAAGGTCCTAAAGCCAACCCCATCTGTAACAGTAAGGACAAGAAACGACATTTAAAACAGATTCATCGAGGCTGGGCCCTGGAACCTAGTGGTTAAGGAAACCAGATCTCACATGGCTGATGGTAGCCACGGCAGGTGCATGTGCATGTGTGTCCAAGCTGTCACGGGATGGGGTAAGAGAGAGGAGATTGCAGCATGATCAGGCCCCACTGAGGGGTGTTTTCTCCTTCTGTCCCTGTTTCTCTGCCTCTTTCTGGCAGTAGCACATGCCCTCTAGCATAAGATAGATTAATCTATAGACATAAGATAGATTAATCTATAGACATCAAGAGGCACATCATCTAGAAACGCGGTGGTAAGTACAACAAAATGTTGAAATATTTGAAATTGTTGCCTCTGAGAAGTGGGAAGGCATGAGGTGTCAGACATAGGACTGTTATTTTTATTCTGTATTTTATCGGTATTCGGCTATTTTGGTGAAATTCACATAAAAGAAAATGAGACATTTTAACATCGACAATTCAGTAGCATTTTGTACATTCACAATGCTGTGCAAGCCATTTCTATGTAGTTTCAAAACATTTCATCATCTTGAAAAGGAAACCCTACACCTATTAAGTAGTTTGTCCCCATTTAATACCTCACATTTGATTTTTTAAAGAGGATATGCATGTGTCAATAAGAATATTTACATTTTTAAACCACTAAATCACTATTCGGTTTTTAGTGAGCTGACCCTTTTAACCACAGACTGATAAATGGAAACAAACTGGATGGTATCGTTTGAATGTCTTTTAAATATTTTGATTTTTTTTTTTTTTTTTTTTTGAGAGTGATTTTTGCTATAGGGCATGTGCACTCATCAGAGAGACAGAGAATGAGAAATCACGCCCCTAGAGGGTGGCCATGCTGCAATCCCTTGTCCTCCATTCTTCTTCCCACTGGAGGATGCAGTGCTGAAAGTACCATTCTGGGAGTAAAGATCAGGCCTTCATCAAACACCAAGCCTGCTGGCAACTTGAAAATGAACTGCCCAACCTCCAGAACATTTGGCCAATACATTTCTGTTCGTTATAAATTACCCAGTCTGCACAGACAGACAAAAATACTGGATAATACTATGTGTCAGTGGGGTATAGAAAACGTTCTGCACTGTTGACAGGCACTCAGCCTGGGGGGAGCTACCTGAGTGGCAGCCACAAGAGTCAAAGTAAACACACACATGACCTGTAACTTGTAATCCTGGGCATGTAACTCAAAGACAATCCTGGAGGAGTCCCCAGATCCCACACAACCATACAGGAGGGTATTCCGGGGAAGAGAATGATGAGCAGGCACACCCACTCCCTCCTGCATCGGCCTGCAGGTGAGAAAACACACTCACATCATCAGTAATAACCAATCATGTGACACCACCATGACACAAAGGATTGGAAAAATGAGGTTCAGCTGTGTGCCCAGGGAGAGAAAATGAGTTTGCAATGCACTAGCCAGTCTGTTACAGCCTTTCCTTGAGGTTGCCAAGAACCCATTTCATTCTTTCTTACCACCCTACTCCCAAGACCACCCATGGCTGGAGCTGTAGCAGTTAAGCACAGTCCCTTCTCTTATGGAACTGGAACTCTTCAGACTAACTCCATGATCTGGTGGTTAAGGCAGCCAAATCCCACATGGCAGACCATAGGGTTCAAGTTCTGTCACTTGAGAAACACACCAGGCATATGTGCATGTATTGCCCAAAATGCCAAAAGGAGGGAGGGATGGAGGAGGAGGAATTGCCGCTTAACCGTTCACCATTGGGCGAGCTTGTCCTCTCCCTCCCTCTCTCTGTAAAGTACACCTGCTAGCAAAAAAAAAAACCAGAAACAAACAACTTAAAAAGAAAAAAAAACTTGAATGCTTCAAAACTACCTGGATGAGACAAAGCAATCAATCAATAAATTACCATTGCTCTAAAGCTGTTCGTGCAGCCTCTGGTCATCAGCTCAATTTTACACAGGGGTAGATCACGGAAAGCTGTATATAAACTACCAACAGTAGAGACTGACACGTTGACTACTCATATTGGGCCCTTTTCTAAAAAAGATTAGAAGCCACAGAATAAAATTTTTATTAGAAAAAGACAATATGATTAATATGGAGAATGGGATTTGAATGTTAAAGGAGTAACATAAATGAAATCCAAATACCCTTATTTTAAGAACTCTTGGGGAACCAGCAGTTAGCTTAATGGCTATGTTGCTGGACTCCCATGTAGTCGACCGCGGTTCGCGTCCCGGACCCGGTGGCTTAAAACTCATGCTGGGCGTGTGTGCGTGCATGCCCAAGATCCTGAGAGGAGAATGGAGGAGAAGGGATTGCAGCGTGACCATACCCCCTGGGGGGTGATTTCTCGCTTTCTGTCTCTATGTCTCTCTCTGTCTGTCTGG
>NW_006159551.1:157766-158259 GCF_000334495.1 Tupaia belangeri chinensis | reverse complement strand
GCGCCCCGCCCCCTTAGCGAAAAACCCCCAAAAAAAAAAAAAAAAAAAAAAAGAACTCTTGCAGCTCGAATTTACAGATCACCAGCCTCAAAAAGGTAGGGCTCATCTGCCTTATTTACCATTACGTCCCCAGTGCACTCGGTAAGTAAGGGACCCATGAGTAAAGGAATAGATATTAAACAGACAAGAACGATCTGAAATGGCAGTTAGCAAAAAGAAAATGTACTCGAGATTTCCAACTAAATTCTTCCATAAACAAGTAACTCTAGTTCACCCTAAGAGGAAACCAGTAGAACACTGTTGAGGTTTCTGCACGCCGGCCACACCTCCCAAACCACAATTATAGTCTTTTGATGTACAGTGATGTTTTCCTATCGGGACTGCCAAATAAACCATCCATTACCCGTCTGCAAAAAAGCACAGACACTGCTATTAAGAGACAAAGGATACTGAGATAAGATAATCCCCCGCCCCCCCACTCAACTATACAAAA
>NW_006159551.1:114458-157375 GCF_000334495.1 Tupaia belangeri chinensis | reverse complement strand
AAAAAAAAACCCCCCCCCCCCCACTTCAGATGACCCGATGCTTTCTCTTAACAGAAAAGTCAGGCTCACCACACCTCAGACAGCTGCCCTCTCCCTATGACCTTTGCTGTTTCAGGACCACCATTTGCAAAGACAGTCGTAAACTGGAAATGCAGGCAAAAACTTTCTTTTTGACCTAATCTAGCCCAGGCGATTTTTATTTACTTATTTACAAAGATTACTGAATACCAATCGGCGTAACCCAAGCCAATCAGTTGGAAAGGGAAAGTCTTATCCCACCGTAGATGACAAAGGGGGAGAAGTTCTTTCTCACCAGTAGCCTGAACACGGGCACCTGCCAATACTTGGACAGTTAGATGCTCTGCCCTGGCCTTGCACCTGGAGAGGTGGCTGCAAAGATGCCGGGCAGTTAGAGATTGCCTGTGGTAGCAGGACTGGATGTCCAGGGGGCAATGCGGAGAATGGCATCAACAGGGAATGGGGGGTTGCTGCGATAGAGGTAGCACCATTCCGAAGGGTTCCCAGGCATGAACCTGACCATGCTACTACGCCTCCCTGAGCACCTGAGCTAAGTTCCCCAGCCTTCCTACTGACTCTGTGATCTGGCCAATATCCTTTAATAGATTCCTTTCTAGTTTATGTAAATCAGGTTTGTTGTTCGTAACCAAGAGTACTGGCTGACTTGTAGAACGATAAAACATATTTCACTCTACTGGCAATAGGAATAAATGAAACTTTCATCAGCCCCAAAGAGAATACAATAAGATGATGATGACATAGGCAGTCTGATTCGAAACCCAGGTTCCAGCCTAGCTCCATCCCTCAGTGGCTCAACACCCTGCACACAAATAGACAAAGGTACTGGATAATGCCATGTGTCAGTGGAGTATAGAAATTTTTCTGCACTGTTGACAGGTGCTCAGCCTGGGTAAGCTACCTGAGTGGCAACTGCATCAGTCAAAATAAGTATACACATATAACCTGTAACATGCAATCCAGAACTCTCTGCAGGCACATATCTCAAAGACAATCCTGCATGGGTCCCCGGATCTCACATAGGTAACTACTGCTCTCTGTATCAGTGTGTCTTCCTCTAGAAGAGAGATCATCCTTCATGGACTGTAGCGTCCTAAGAGCCAATAAAGTATGGCGGAAGCACGCATTCCACATCATGAAACTGATGAAAAATCCAGGTCTGGAAGAGCTAGAGGGTACACTGATCTGGAATCTGGCAGACTGGGTTTAAACCCCAGCTCTATCACATGGGAGTTGTATGATTTCAGAAAAAAATATCTAACCTAATTTTTTAAAGAATTATATATCTAACTTCACTTTATTATTATTATCTTTGCATTTGACGTGAGAGAGTCAGAGAGAAAAAGCAAACCGCCAGGTCCAGGGCTCAAACCATGGTTGACTATGTGGAAGCCCAGCAACGATAAAACATATTTCACTCTACTGGCAATAGGAATAAATGAAACTTTCATCAGCCCCAAAGAGAATACAATAAGATGATGATGACATAGGCAGTCTGATTCGAAACCCAGGTTCCAGCCTAGCTCCATCCCTCAGTGGCTCAACACCCTGCACACAAATAGACAAAGGTACTGGATAATGCCATGTGTCAGTGGAGTATAGAAATTTTTCTGCACTGTTGACAGGTGCTCAGCCTGGGTAAGCTACCTGAGTGGCAACTGCATCAGTCAAAATAAGTATACACATATAACCTGTAACATGCAATCCAGAACTCTCTGCAGGCACATATCTCAAAGACAATCCTGCATGGGTCCCCGGATCTCACATAGGTAACTACTGCTCTCTGTATCAGTGTGTCTTCCTCTAGAAGAGAGATCATCCTTCATGGACTGTAGCGTCCTAAGAGCCAATAAAGTATGGCGGAAGCACGCATTCCACATCATGAAACTGATGAAAAATCCAGGTCTGGAAGAGCTAGAGGGTACACTGATCTGGAATCTGGCAGACTGGGTTTAAACCCCAGCTCTATCACATGGGAGTTGTATGATTTCAGAAAAAAATATCTAACCTAATTTTTTAAAGAATTATATATCTAACTTCACTTTATTATTATTATCTTTGCATTTGACGTGAGAGAGTCAGAGAGAAAAAGCAAACCGCCAGGTCCAGGGCTCAAACCATGGTTGACTATGTGGAAGCCCAGCACCCTAACCACCATACCACCTGCTGGTCCCTAACCTCCATAAGTTTTCATTTCTTGCCTATAAAAGAAGAATCACCATGATGGCTCATTCACAAATTAATCTGAAAGATTACATTAACTACTTCACTGATAATCCTTTAAAAAGACCTTGGCAGAGAAGGACCACTCAATAATTACCACCTGCTGTGAAAGAACAAATGGTGTATTCATGGTGCAGGGCAATGCTGGAATACCAACACCACACTGCAACAAAATGTTGTGTCTGTTACATACAACGTGATGATCTTCATAAACATGATCTTGAGTGAAAGATGCCAAAGCAAAAAGAAAGTCCATTTATACTGGATGAATCCATTCATATGAAGATCAAGAATAGATAAAACGAATCATGATGACAGTATCTGAATAGTGGTTATCAGGACAAGCAGGTGGTGAAAGTGCTGGAATGCCACATGGTTAACCAGGGTTTGAGTCCTAGACCCAGTGGCTTGAAAATCTCACTTGGTGCATGTGCGTATGTGCTCAAAATCCTGAGAGGAGAATGGAGATGAGATTGTGGCATGGGCATCTAGACTGAGGGGTGATTTTTCACTTTCTCTGTCTCTCACTCTATGGCCAAAACAATAACAACAGATTTTTAAAAAAAATTGTGGTTTCCTTTGTTGGGAGTGGAATATTCTGGAAAGGAGTGCTTTCTAGGTGATGGAAATATCCTCCATATCCATCTGGGTGGGGAGTCACGTAGGTGTATTATACATGTAAAATTCCATTGAATTGTACATTTAAAGTTTGTGTATGCCTTCCTCAAATACAAAACACCTCAATAAAAGACAAAAGTGAAATACTTTTCCTGTTCTCATGAAAAGGATCTTAGTGATAATGGAAAAACACATTTTCCTTTATGTTAAAAAAAATATATATGTCTGGTTTCCACTGCTGGAAAAGCATGCTTTGTTTTTTCAGGGTTTGTGGTTGAGGGATAGCTAGCAGAGAGGAAGAAAGGCAGGGAGGAGAGATATTATGTCACTTGATCCCCAAACAGCCTTGGATTTCTGTGTGGCCCACGGGACACTTGAGCAATGAGCATTCCCTGGCCCCAAGCCTAATGCCCCAGGAGACTAGAAACAGAGAGTAGTTCTCCCTCCTGGCAAAATGGCTTTATAATATTAATAGGTAGTTTACAATGTAGTCTCTAATGAGCCAATGTCTGATATTTGCATCAAAATAATCGGAGAGAGGGAGGTGAGGGGGTGGCGGGACAAAACAAGATCCGCCATGAGTCTGGTAAGAGTCATGGTTGAGTACACGGAGATTCATTTTACTGTCCCCTCAACTTACAGATAGGCTGACATTTTTGTACAATACAAAGTTTTAAAAATCATCTACAAAATTTATTTTCAAGTGTAACACTTACAAAAACCAAAAAAGTATTCACTGAATTCAAAGCAGGGTTCTTTCAAAGTCCTAATTTAAAAGAGAGCCAGAGAAAGAAAGAGGATAAAAGAGGGGGGAGAGAAGAGTGGTAGAGATGAAGGGAATCCTGCTACATAAGTAACTTGGCCCCATTTGTCAATCCTTTGAAAATCAATACATTCTGGAGAGAAGGACAAAGCGGGAGATAGACTTGTCAAGGAATTCAACAGACAGAAGGGCATGGAAAAAAATGACAGTGCTCAAATCCAAGCCACGTCTGTGAACAGCAAACGACATGGACTTTGGGTTAAAAAACCTTTGCTGCCTAGAAGTCTATGTCCTCAGCACCGCCACAGTTCAAGGCAAATTAAATTTTTATCATGCACAGCCCTGGCTAGTTCAAAACGCTGGCATCTGAGAACCTGAGAGGGGATGTCATATCTTCTACAAAAGGGCCTTCAGAAGCCTGGAGCAGCTGGCTTGAAAGAAGTTATCAAGTTAGTCGATTGGTCATCTTGAGATCCTCCTGGAAAAAGACTTCCCATCAGAAATTCCCATTACATGAAGGAAAAGCAGGCTCTTTCTTTTAAAGTAACTGGATTTCTTCTGCACTCAATGAACACTTAGTAAGTGCCCATGTGCTGGAAACACCAAGTCAGTTAGACCTGCTTGAACGCCATCTGGGAGACAGAGGAGTCACTCCAGGAAGCTGAGCAGAGGAGCACCTACCCCAACCCAGGTGGAGATGGGAAGGCAGAGAGGCGAGGCTCCTGACCTTAGTTTTGCAGGATCTACTGGACAAGCCAACGGGAGAAGCCGGATGCCAGCGAAATGTGCTGTAGTGGAGCCTCAGCCACCCCAGAACTAATTTACTCTTCTGCACAACGGACCCGACCTCTTGACACAGGGCCCACAGTCTAGAGCAGGGATGCCTAGTAACAGCTAATCTGCAACCTCCTCCCTCCCATCCCTGGGCCAGGCATCACCATTAGATCACAGATACATTTTCCACACACAGTTCAAGACAATGCTGCCAGTGAGCCGGTTTGAACCCATTTCTCTACAGAGCTAAGAAGGACTGAAGGAAGGCACTGCCCCCTTCTTCCTGACTCTATTCCTTTCCTTTCTGTTCTCCATTAAAACCTGGTGATCCAACCCCGAGGCCTTTAGTCTCTCTATCGTAGCATTTCCCAACTAGCCTTGTGTGTAACCTGGGCCATTCCCATAATTTTTTTTTAAAGGTTTTTGCCATAGGGTGCGTGTGCTTACCAGAAAAAGTCAGAGAAAGAGAGGGAGAGGGAACATGAAAAATAACCCCCTAGAGAGTATGACCATGCAACAATCCCTTCTCCTCCATTCTCCTCTCAGGATTTTGGGCACATACACTCGGAGTAATTTTCAAGCCACCAGGTCTAGGACTTGAACCATGGTCAGCCATGTGGGAATCTAGCACTTTAACCATCATGCCACCTGCTGGCCCCCACATTCCTTCTTAAATGAGTGACAGGGGGACCTTGATAGGATCTTGTCATACTGCAATCTCCTTTCTGCTGCCTTCTAGCCCCTCAGGATGCCAGGGTGTGCACACGTGTTCCCAGTGTGCATTCAGGCCAGCATGGACATCTGGACCCATGGTCAGATGGAAGGTTTTCAGCCTTGCAAGCTCTTAAGACTATACCACAATGGCTAGGTAGCCACCATCCCCCCCCCACCCCGCATACTTTTTACACTTAGAAATATGTATTAAATACATCCTCAATAAGCAGATTCCTGCCAAAGAGGCCTTTTCACCAGCCCTAAGCCTAAGGGAATAATAGACAGACAGACAGATAGATAGATAGATAGAACTAATTAAATCAGCAGTCAAAGGTAGCAAATATGTATTCTAAATAAAGAGAAGTCACTTTCTTGATTTATTTCATGACCTATGTTTCCTTTGCTTACACCTTATTTTTATCTTAGCAAATACAGCCTACCAAACAGCCTTTTGAAGTAAAAATATCTGCCAAGAGAAATGATTGTCAAATGTCTCTCCCCCAGAACTGCTACCTGCAAGATACAGCACATGCTGTCCCCAAAGAGTGGCTCATTACAGTAGGGGTTCATCAGGAGTGATTTCCAGATCCCCCAAAAGGCAATTAGGTTGTAATGGGACAGGGTTTCTTAACACCACCACCGACATGTTGGAGATCACCTGTAATTCTTTGTTGGGGGGGACTGCCCTGCGCATTGTCAGATGGTTGCAGCACCTATGGCCTTGATGCGCTATGGTCAGTACCACTATCCCCCAGTTTTAACAATCAAAAATGTTTCCATCCAGGTTTGTTTTTTTTTTTGTTTTTTTTTTTTTTTTTGAGAAATTTTTGCTATAGGGCACATGCGCTTGCCAGAAAGACAGAGACAGACAGATAGCCAGAAAGTGAGAAATCACCCCTCAGGGGGGATGGCCATGCCGCAATCCTTCCTCCTCCATTCTCCTCTCAGGATCTTGGGCACGTACACACATGCACCTGGCGTGAGTTTAAGCCACTGGGTCTGGGACTCAAACCATGGTCAACTACATGGGAGTCCAGCGACATAGCTATTATACCAACTGTTGGTCCCAATGTTTCCAGTTTTTGTCAAATGTCCTTTAGGGGCTAAAATCACCCCATACTGAGAATCACAGGGTTAAACTGTCTTACCTATCCATCTTGAGAGCCAATGCCCTGAGTTAACAGGAGACAGACTGATGGACACAAAGGGTCAAAAAGCACTCTAGATCCTTCTGAGTTATGTCTCCAAAGTAGCTTCTTTTCTGTACTTGGAATTCTACATGATGGTCAGAATTCTCTATTGACTCCTCTGTCTAAAATGCTGTAGGGTTGTGATTCTCAACCCTGCCTATTCCTTATAGTCACGTGGAGGAGCTCTGAAACAGCACAATGCAGCTGCTCCTCTCTCAGAGAGTCTAAACCATTGGTCTAGAGATGAGACATGAACAGGGTTTTCCCTTCAGTCTCCCCGGATTTTAGCTGAGAACTGCTCCTTTAAGATTCACACCACCCCTTTAAGATTCACACCACCTCGGCTATGCTCGCATGTATCAATATTGCTAGGGGAGTTGATGAAAATACCAGTGCCTCTGAGGGACTAGCAGCTGGTATAATGGCTATGTCGCTGGACTCCCATGAAATCAACCACGGTTCGAGTCCTGGACCCAGCAGCTTAAATTCACGTCGGGCGCGTGTGCGTGCATGCCCAAGATCCTGAGAGGAGAATGGAGGAGAAGGGATTGTGGCGGGCCATCCTCCCTAGGGGGAGATTTCTCGCTTTCTGTCTCTTTCTCTCTCTGTCTTTCTGGCGAGTGCATGCGCCCTATAGCAAAAACCTTAAAAACAAAACAAAACAAAAAAAAAACTGATGCCTGAGTGGATAGAAGGTATGAGCCAAAGAATCCTCATGTTTCTCATTTTTGACAGAGGGCACATGCACTTGAAGGGGGAAGGGGTCAGGGAGGAGAAACGATCACATTGCAATCTCTTATTCTCTATTTCTCCCTCCTTTCGAGATTTTGGGTATCTGCACGCATGTGCCCAGTGTGTTTCTCAAACCACTGGTCTAAAATTTGAGCCTTGAATCATACTGCCATGTGGAATCCTGTACCCTAACCACCAAGCCACCGGCTAGCTGAGAAATCACCCTCCAAAGGGTATGGCCCCACCACAATCCCTTTTCCTCCATTTTCTTGGGATTTTGGGTGTGTATGCAGACGTGCTTGGCGTGAATTTAAAGCAGCCCCGTCTGGTACTTGAACTACTAGCTGTCCATGTAGGAGTGCAGCACCTTTAACTACCATGCCAACAGGTAGTTGGAATCCTCATTTTTAAGAAGTTTTTTTGGTTATTTTAGTGCCACTTGTCCCCAACCATACTGACCTGCAGGATAATTGAATTCTAAAACCAGTACATTTCAAACTTTAATGTGCAGAAAAATCACCTGGGGATCTCGGGAAAATGCAGGCACCAACTTAGCAGATCAGGGGCTGGTCTGAGACCCCGTGTTTCTACCCAGTCCTCAGGGGACATCCACACTGCTGGAGTGGGGCACTGAGCAGCAAGGTTCTGACAGACTTCTGTCCCTGGCCCCATCAGGGAGATCCCATGTCCTGTCCAGACCCATCTCCAACAGCTTATCAATGAACGTGCTCACATGCCTCCAATATAGTGATGCCTGGTGTTGTGGAAAGAACACTATTAACCAGGTTTTTTTCCCTCAACCTCTCCAGTTTCTGCTTTTTAAAAACGTTCCCCTATGAATACCCACTCCCACCATCCCACGCTCCTTACAGTCCTCACGAACGTGTGCCATACATCACTCTTCTGAGGCTTTTCCAACTTGTTCTTTTTCTCCATCAGATTGTGAAGTTATCAGCTCAACCAGTACCAGAGCCGTTTCCCACCTGTGACACCCACCATCTTTCCTGCTTCCAGCTCACCTCTAACTTCTGCTCCTTAGGGAAGACTGTCACCCAGAGGTCTTCGCTCCCCTCCTCCGGGAGGTCAGACACCACCTTCATTCTATCACTACCTTACAATCTATGTAATAGGCACACTGACCCATAAGAACTCATGTGATGTAAGCAGAAAACATCTTTGTCTTCTACTGTTTTAAAATGTTTTCAGGGGGGACAGTTCTTTCCCCTGTTTATGGATTTAAGGGAGAAAAAATGTTAGCCAAGTCTCTAGTAATAGCAAGAATTTCAAATTATACCATCTCAGAAATTAAAAGTCTCTACACCCATGTCACAAAGTTCTCGATAATATTTCAGGCTAAAATTCTGCCCTCCATTCTCTTTCCTACCTAACACTCCAACCTCTCCACCACAGCCCCAAGCTGCCCCCTTCACTTTCTGATCCCACCTCGGAAGAAGCAAAGAATGTGGGGAGAGAGTGGTGACAAGAAGAGTGGGCAGGGCTGGGACAATCAAGCTGGCTTCATGCCCAAACTTGGACGACAGACGCGATGGGTGCTTGAGCTCTTTCATTGTGGGCATTTATTTAGATTTTTATTTGGAAACAACTGCAAACCTACATAAAAATTTTAAGAATAATGCATAGACAACTCTATACCCAGAATCAACTAATGTTAACATTTTGCCCATTTGCTTTATCATTTTTATTCTATTTGTGTGTGTGGATGTGAATGTGAAAGAGAGAGAGAGAAAGTGGAAATGCCTATTATAAAAAAAAACTACGTATGGATTTCAAAAACTTTGACCATAAACTATTTTAATTCTATTTTCCATGAACTTCTGAAGTGCTTTTGTATATACATACATGTTATCTACATATGTAATTATTTCATATATTTGATTGTATATCATTATATATATATTTCATATACATATGAAATAACTTCATAAAACATTTACAAGTAATCTGTATATATCATGTCCTGTTTCTATGTCTTTTAAAAATAGGGACTGACACCAGCAGATGGCATAATAGTTACGTTGCTGGACTCCCACATGGCTAACTGCAGTTCAAGTCCCTGACTCAGAGGCTTAAAACTCAGGACAGGTGTTTGTGTATGTGTGCTCCAAATCCCAAGAGAAGACTGGAGGAAAAGGGACTGTGGCATAGCCATCTCCCCTCAGGGGGTGATTTCCCACTTTCTGCCTCTCTCTGTTTCACTAGCGATCACACATACCCTGTAGCAAAAATCGCTCTGGAAAAAATAAATATGGATCTTCTCTGACATGATGACAGTAAAGTTATCAATGTTAGCAAACGGGACTTTGATTGTATGCTTTTATCTCACCTCTGGTTCACACTCTGATTTTGACATTTGACCAATGATGTCCTTTCTAGCACTTCCCCCACTCCAGTCCAGGATCTAGCTAGGATCCAGTACTGCATTTAGTTGTAATGTTCCTACCACCGTTTTTTTTGTCTTCTATGGACATGACACTTAACACAACTCCCTATTTTTTTGTTTTTGTTTTTTAATAAATGGACTGTCCCTCATTTGGGGTTTCTCTAATGATTCCTCATGGTTCTTTTCTGCCTGGAACATCACATAAGGGATGGTGTATCCTTCTCAGGGCAGCACACCTAAGACACATGCTGTCCACCTGCTCTGGTTAGAACATCAGGGGACACCTTCCCTACCAACTTGTCACTGTGAGAACTCCCTCCTGTACATTTTCTCTTCCAAGGGAGAACATCTCTCTGACAGTCACAGGCCCTCCTCGGCCACAGAGATCCAGCTCTCTCCCCATAGGTTCCGCTCAGTGCAGGGCCCCCCTTCCAGCTAAGATGATACCAGCATATTCACACATGGCCCATATCTGGCCAGTGGGAAAATTATGAATTCCTTGCTCAGGTAAACTGAGGCTATAGCAGAGATGATCTTTACTTTGCTTATCATTGCAGTGAGACAATCCATTTCAACCCTTAGACATTCTCTTGTCAACACTGGACAATCCCCCTTCCCCAGGAGTAGACATGTAATTAGCTCTCCAAATAATCTGGTTATATTTTTTCCAGCTAATATCTTTATAAATTCTTTGGCCCATCGTCAGGCATGCATCATTCTTTGCATGTTGCTGCCTCAGCAGAGATTTCGGGCTTCCACCCTATCTACTTGACCTCCCTCTTCCTCCTCTGCAAATCTGTGAATGCTGATGAGCCCAGGTCTGGGCCTTACTCATCACTGTATTCCACAGGGCCTTGCCAGTAAATAAGCTGTCAGTAACATTTGCTAAATTAAAGTTTACTCCCACCTAAAATAGATCCTCAGACAAACTGTCATCCCAAAAGAAGGTCTTGCCTTTTTTCCTTCCCCTTTATCTTTTACTGTTAATATTTAGTCAAATGTTGATGCTTTATTATTTTATTTAATGTCTCTGTTGTTTTATTTGCACATTGTCTGTTGCCAGAAACCTGAACCTTTTTCATTGAGCTATCATTCACATACAACAAAATTCAGAGTATAAATCTATTATTTTTTTAAAAAAGTTCAGAGTTGGTACCACATCATGCCTAATTCCAGAACATCTACATGATTTCCCTCTCACATACACAAAATCCTGTACCCATCAGTAGTTAGTTTCCTAGTCCCTCTTCCCCTCCTAACCTAGTGTCTAGTAACTTACTTTCTGTTTCTATAGATTCTGGACATTCCAAACAAGTGGGACAATAAAATAGGTAGCCTTAGGACCAGCTGTTGGCCTAATGGCTATGTCGCTGGACTCCCATGTAGTCGACAGCAGTTTGAGTCCTGGACCTGGTGGCTTAAACTCATGCCGGGCGCATGTGTGTGCATGCCCACGATCCTGAGAGGAGAATGGAGGAGAAGGGATTGCGGCCCCCTGGGGGATGATTTCTTGCTTTCTGTCTCTCAGTTTCTCTCTGTCTTTCTGGTGAGCACACACACACTAAAGCAAAAACCTCTCCAAAAAAAAAAGATAGATAAAAATAAAATAAGTCGGTAGCCTTTTGTGATAGGCATTTGGAAGGGTTCTTCCATGTCGTAGCAAGTATCAGTACATTATTCCTTTTTTTAATAAATTTAATTGCATTTATTTATTCATTTATTTTTAATTTGACCAGAAAGAGAGAGAGAGAGAGAGAGAGAGAGTAAGCAAGCAAGCTGCTAGATCTGGGACTCAAACTCTGATCGACCATGTGGGAATCTAGGGCCTCAACCACAATGCCTCCTGCTGGCCCCACGTTATTCCTTTTTATGACTGAATACAAGCCAAAAAAAAAAAAAAAAAAAAGAACCTCACAGTTTGTAGAAAACGGAATTAAAGTATAAGTTTATTCTGGTGCATAAAATTTTTTTGAAATCCATGCATAATTCTATCATAATACATATTTTCCTATGAACCTTTTGAAGACCCTTTAAATGTCACTGTGTCGCTATCACAGGTTTTGCCTATTTATCCACTGATGGCCATTTTCTCCCTTTATCCTCTTCACTTTGACACTATCATCTGGAACATCAACATTTTTAATTTTGATAAAGTCCAGTTTATCTAATATTTCTTTTGCTTTTGGGGGTCATCTTAAAAAACTACCACCTATTCAAGACCATGAAGATTCACACTTATGTTTTCTTCTAGGAGGTTTACAGTATTGGCTCTCATATTTTATCCATGTTAGCATTTGTAGATGGTGTGAGGTTGGTTCCAAAATTATTCTTTGTGGAAATTCAGTTGTTTCACAACTTTTGGAAAAGAACATTTCCCCCATTTAAATGTCTTGGTTCTTATGTTAAAAAATCAAGTGACTAGGGCCAGCAGGTAGCACGGTAATTAAGATGCTGGATTCCCACATGGCTGACCATGGTTCGAATCCTAGACCTGACAGCTTGAAAATTACACTAGGTGCATATGCATTCATGCCAAAAATCCCAAGAGGAGAATGAAAGAGAAGGGACTGTGGCATAGTTATCCGCTCTTGGGGTGTGATTTCTCACGTTCTCACTCTCTTTCCTCTTTCTTTCTCTGGCTAGTGCACATGCCCTATGGCAAAAAAAAAGTTTCGTTGTGGAGTTCAGATCCCCTTGGGAAAAAAAAAAAAAAAAAAAAAAAAAAAAAACTTAAAAAAATAATAAACTAATTGACCATAAATTATGAGTTTCCTTCTCCTTCACTTATAACAGGTGATTAATGTCCATCTAACTCTCCCCAAACCCAACTACTACTGACAAAAGAATTTTTTCTCAATTATTTATTCAAAACAATATTCTAGAAACTTACCAAGAAAGCCTGCAAATGTAATTAAGGACATTTGAAAATGTAGAATTGTTTTAATTTCTCTAAAAGTTAAACAAATTCTTAGGTTGTCAGGAAAGTCATGATGTATTTTTCTATGCAAAAAAATGTGACATGGTTTCCTAATGACCCAATAGTACTCGAGAACAAACACGCTATTTATAATGCTTTATAATATGTAAGAATGTGAGGTGAAAAACCTGGGTCTGAAAACTCAGCTTTTCCAATACAGGATGAGGAAGGATGGCAGGCTTCAAAACGGGCCCAGCTGATGTATAAGACAGTGTGATGTAACATCCCCAAGCCGCTTTTCTTTACTATCAATGACTTTATAGGCAATGGAGATGACACTGTATTTGGTGAGGTTAGCTTTGACCAAGTTCTCTTCCTGGAATAAATGCAACTTGTAACACTGAATGAATTTCTCTGCACATCACAAAATCATGACATAGTTTCATAAGATGTAACACACAAGTAAGAATTGAAGCGGCACTTGTATTTCCATTTCTCCATTCCTGTGCTGTGAGGGCTGCTAACATTCTTGTGAGACTCACGCTCGGGGAGCAAATCAGTCTTAGAAGGACAGCCACAACCGAGTAGCTCATGTGACACAATCTTGACCTTTTTCCAAGGAATGTGTCTACCACCACTAACTTTACATTCCCAGAATACCATCCTTCACACTGTGATCTCCACATTAAGGTTCCCAAACAGCCCCAACTATCATTTTGCATAGAAGACATGTAAACATTCACATATATTTGACAAGGAAAGTGTTCTCAATTTAGAAGCTAAAAATCAAAGCTATTTAAATTCTCCTTAAAAAAAAAAAAAAAAAGGAAAGAAAGAAAGAAAGAAAAGGAAAGGAAAAAACTCCACAAAACAGAAGGTCCACAGGGATGTTTTTTTTTGTTTATTTATTTATTTATTTATTTATTGGGAGAGGTTTTTGCTATAGGGAGCATGCGCTTGCCAGAAAGACAGAGAGAGACAGAAGGAAAACAAGAAATCCCCCCCCCCCCCCCATGGGGGATGGCCATGCTGCAATCCTTTCTCCTCCATTCTCCTCTCGGGATATTGGGCACACACACAAGTGCCCAGCGTGAGTTTAAGCCACTAGGTCCGGGACTTGAACCACCGTTGACTACACAGGAAGTCCAGCTACATAGCCATTACACCAAATGCTGGTCTCTTTCACTGTTTTTTTATGACAATTCTTCTCCACGCTATCAGTGGTTCTCTTTGATCAGAAGTTCTTTGAGATGATGCCATCAGCCTTGGCTGCCAGAGAAGGGAGTCATCTGATTTCCCCATGCGGCAAATGGCCGCAGATGGCAGAGGTCTTGAAATGGCCGTTAAACCAGCCGAAGACCTTGCTCACCTCAGTCATGTTCATCCTAATGTACACGAGGTCCTCAATACCAATGATGCAGTTGCTGGGGGAAAACTTCCGCGGCACATATAGGTCCACGAACCAACCGGAGTCATTCTGCATCTTGAGGCCCCACCAGCACGTGTGAGCAGAGGGATGATGGTCTTTCTGGGCTCCAGCCTTTGGACTTTCAAAGACCCCATCCACATGTTTCTCAGCAAGGCCACCACCAACAATTGGAATTACAGAATAACCTGAGATCTTAGAAATCCTCACGTGAATTTTAACCCACCAGGGAACTTGAAGAATGTGCATCAGGAAAGGCCTTGGGAGCCAGAAACCAAGTACATAGTGTCCAAAAAAAATCTGTCTCAAGTGGAAATTAAGGTATGCAATATAATAGGGCACAGCAATTAAAAAATAAATAAATAAACCCACTTGACTACTGATACTGATATCATTGATGAATCTTAACAAAATTATGCTATTTGAAAGAGTTCAGAAAGAGAGAGTACCTGCTATGTAATTCCATTCATATACAAAATTCTAGGGAATTGGGGCCGGCAGATGGCTTGGTAGGTAAGGGCGCTGGACTCCCACATGGCCAACCATGATTCGAGTCCTGGACCCGGCAGCTTGCTTTCTCACTGCTCCCTGTCCCCCTTCTTACTCTGTCCCTCTCTGGTCAAATCAAAATAAACAAACCAACAAATAAATAAAGTTAAATAAAATAATTATTTTAATTTTTTAAGAAGTTTTTGCTACAGGGCATGTGCGCTCGCCAGAAAGAGAGAGACAGAGAGAGAGAAAGTGAGAAATCACCCCCCCAGGGGGTATGGTCACACTGCAATCCCTTCTCCTCCATTCTCCTCTCAGGATCTTGGGTATACACACACACACACACACACACACACACACACACGTGTGCCTGGTGCGAGTTTAAGCCGCTAGGTCCGGGACTCGAACCACGGTCGACTACATGGGAGTCCAGCGACATAGCCATTACGCCAACTGCTGGTTCCAAAATTATTATTTTTAAAAGTATATTTTTTAAAATTCTAGGAAACACTAACTGAACTACAGTGTTGAAGCAGATCAGGGTTTCCTGAGGACAGGCAGGGGAGGGGATACAGAAAGAGGAGGAATTCCCAACAGCAGAAGCAGACTCCTGAAAGAGATGAGTATCTTCATTCTCTTGATTGTGGTGATGACCTTACGGAGGTACTACGTCATTTCTAAAAGTGGGGTTTTACTACATTTATATCAACTAAACCTCAAAAAAGATATCAAAGCAAAACCAAAAGACACCTATATCCGCCACCCTACAACAGTGTGTACTGAACAAGCCAAGCAGTGCAGCAGCTAAATGCCATGCAGAGGAAAGCAGATCCCACGTGGCCAATCAGGTTTGATTCCCAGCCCTGGTAGCTTTGAAAAAACATGCCAGGTGCACACATGCCTAGCCAGGATCCTGACAGGGGTGCATGGGGGAGACTGGAAAAAAGAACTGCAGAGTGACCAGGCCCTGATTGAATATATTCGCTCTCACACACACACGCCCTGCCCAGCATTTTTTAAAAGTGCTATTGACATGCCGCCCCCATGCTGTCTACTGCAAGACTGGTTCAATGGAGAGTAGGTATGCTTCCAGCAAAAGTCAAGGTCAAAGCTCCAAGGAACCAAATTGTTAAAAAAAAAAAAAAAAAGAAAAGAAAAGAAAAAGAAAAGCCACTAGTGTACAAGTGCACGAGGGCCCAGGCAATTACTTCCTCTCACCACTTCTCACTTTCACGGCTCATTACTGCTCCTGTCCCCAGTTTTCTTGAGTCGAGTGCAGCACTGCAATCCCAACTTCCTACAGCAGACGCTCAGGATTGATAAGCAAGGGGTGGAATGTCTGGCCATGGTAAAACACAATGCTCCTATGAGGATGGCCCACATGAGAAGGTTGCAAGTTCACATCTGTAGACCTCCCTGGGTGTGTTGGGCACGCATGTGCCCATGATTTGGGGCAAGCTGGGGGTGGATGATGGCATCAAGATCCTATTGCAGGTTCTGTTTCTCTTTCTCTTTCACTCACAGAAGTAAGTAAATAAACTTAAAAAAAAAAATTACAGAGCCAGCAGTTGGTGTAATGGCTATGTCGCTGGACTCCCATGTAGTTGACCGTGATTTGAGTACCAGACCCAGTGGCTTAAACTCATGCCAGGCACATGAGTGTGCATGCCCAAGATCCCTAGAGGAGAATGAAGAAGGGATTGCGGTGTGGCCATCCCCTCCAGAGAGGTGATTTCTCACTTTCTGTCTCTCTGTGTCTCTGTCTTACTGGTGAGTGCACGTGCCCTATAGCAAAATCCTCTCCAAAATAATAATAATAATAATAATAATAATAAATTACAAGGTGAGGGCCATAGGAAGTAAAAGGATGTTAGCTAATGAGTATCTGCCCCATCAAAAGGCAAAATCTCTTACTCAGTTTCTGACAACAGTTGTAATGGGAATGCTAATCCAAGATGGCTAAATAGTCTGGATTTTCCCCAAAAAGTCAGAAATTTTTTTTTTCACTGTAAAATCTTTTGACTTTTAAGGGTAAACCAACTAACTCAATTTTCAAAACATTGTGCCGGTAAAACAAAAAACAAGTGTGAGCAGGAGTCCGACTATGGGCTGCTGGTATGCAGCTGCAGACAGTGAGGCCTGGGTCAAGGCCTGCTCCATCCCCACTAGCTCTGTGACTTTAGGCAATGCATTGAACCCACGGTACCACATCCCTGCCCACAAAATAGGGATAACAATAAAAGACCCATTATCTGAGGACTACTAAGAATGCAACGTTCACTCATAGGAAACCCTCAGTAATAAGAGCATTTCGTTTCTATAGATTTTTTTTTTTCCAAAATACAGGAGATGGCCAGAAAAGGAAACACAACGCATACACTCATTACTAAAGTCTCTTGCACTGCATCTATAATATAACATTTAGATTTGGATCCATGCTATAGGAGAGAGACACTACCGGGACATGACCAAGAGAGGTACCAGGATGCCCTGTGGGTGCAACAACATTTTCAGAAAAAGGCAGGCTCAAGGAAGTTGAATAACTTACATGGGTTTGCATCTGAACCAAAGCATCCCAAATCCAGAGCCTACACTTTCAGGCATAATTTTGGGAAACTTCATTTGGACAAAGTTAAGACAATTTCTTTATTGCAAGACTTCAGAGTCTTTACTATAACTTGCCTGCTTTATGAGCATCTTAAAACTGAGGTACTATGCTTCAGAAAACTTTTCTACTTTTTTTTTTTTTCAATTCTGTGTCCAAAGAAGTGTTTCCTGCAACACATTTAGGAAAGGAAGTGGGGAGAAGACCCCCTTGCTACACCAAAGACTCCTAAGATATAGTTAAGAGCATTCCACTGCCATACAACAACTGGAGACACAGCTAATGACAGGTCACAGAGGAGAGCCTGTTCTTGTAACCTGCAGAGGTGAGAAGGATGCTACCAACTTTAACTGAGACGAGACACTGACACCTGGCATGCCTTGCTACCCAGAGCGGTGCAAGGATGTGCACATCTTGGATAGGCGTTGAAGGCCCATGTCAATTGCCAACTGATAAACACACAAAAAAAGAAAATTCTGGGGGATACAGTTATAGACTCAAATGACAGCTAAGCTGAAGGATGGTCTGTCAACTCAGCTCTTTGCATCTAAGTCTTCTAACACCATCAGCTTCCCAATGCATGGGTCTCTACAGATGTTGGCAAAACTGAGGGCAAGCATCCGCACAAGTACACCACTGTGTCTTTATGTATGTTATACTCCAAGCAGGCAGCCAGGAATGGCCTGCCCAGCTAACGGGTGGCCTGCCATGAACAGCAGCTAAATAGATCACATGTCACATGAGGCCAGAGTCGTTAGTTAAAAGTTAACCAATCTCCACCACTTGCCATTTCTGAAACAGCTTGCTTTCTCTCATCCTCCTCAGTGTCTCAAAGCCACGGCCTTTCCCACCCACTCTCACTTCCTCTCCTTTACAACAGGATTCGCTGCTCCCTGTTCTCAGTACTGCTAGCCAAAAGTTGCTGTCCAAGTGGGGAAACTCCAGGGCACGCTTGTCTTCCTTCTCTGTGACATTTCCTACACAAAGCCATGACTGTGGTCTCATTTCTCTACTATGCTAGGAGTTCCATAAGGACCTTATCACCTACAGGTGCTCCAGCCCCACAAACCTTGCTCAGTATTCTGCGATAAGGATGTACACACCGAATTAACAAGAGCTTCACATTAAAAACAAAAACAAAAACATGATCTTAAAATTTGCCAGTTGGTGGACTTGAGATTAAATCCAGCTCCCGTGGGACCGGCAGGTGGCATAATGATTATGTCACTGGACTCTCACATAGTCACCTGTGGTTCGAGTCTCAGACCTGGTGGCTTAAAACTCATGCTGGGCACGCATTGTGTGTGTGCCCAAGATCCCGAGAGGAAAATAGAAAAGAAGGGACTGCAGCATGCCCACTCCCCCTAGGAGCATGATTTCTTGCTTTCTGTCTCTCTGTCTCTGCGTAAGCACACACACCCTATAGCAAAAACCTCTCTTAAAGAAAAAAAAATCTGCCTCCCAGACAATGTTCTATCTGGACTGCTCAACGTTTTAAATGGACTAGTATTAGTTGTTACTCTTTCAAAATTGGGCAATCTCACATTAAAATCCACCTCCACAGCTTTTCATTTAAAATAATAAATAAGATAGTAGGAAGGATCAATGTGGATCCCAGAGTCTAAGAGGGGATGGCAGAGACCAGGTGGGAGGGACAAAGGGAAGACATCCCTAACAGACCCCAAAATGTAAAATTCCCTATTGAAAATGATGTATATTTGATTTTGAAAATAAATAAATAAAAAACAAAAAATTGCATGAACGTGACGAACCAGTATTTGGCAACATTGGGCCCACATTTTTGCATAACAGGAAGTGGCTGTGGGGAGTAAGGACCCTTTAGACAGGCCACACACTTGCTTTTCTCATTTGCCCCGTCCCTCCTGAATGAAGTGATCTGCTCACTGCTGTTCTACTTCATACTAGCTGGATCCAAGTCAACCACAGCCCCCGTTGACATGACCAACACACGGAGAAGATCAGCCTCTCAAAGGTGACACACTTTTACTGCCCCAGAGGAACACCACCAAGCCGATGTGTTTTAACGTGAACTGCAACCACATTCCTATCCCCTCATACAGTGACCTCTAACCTTGTTCTCACTGTGGACACTTCAAAAAGTTCATGGAAAAATGGAATTCAATGAAGAGTTTACTTTGGGGCAATGTTTTTGAGATCCACGTATTGTTTTCTCATCGCTCACCTTTCCCAGGAATAGCATGGAGAAGCTGCTGGGTTTGTGTACTGACAGAGAAGGCAAATAAAAGGTGCTTTGGGAAGATCAGCAGCTAGTGAATGGTTCTGGCCACAGGAAGCTAAGATTTTAAAGGGGAGGGTAGTTTCTGTCTATCAGAACTACTGATAAAAAAAAAAAAAGATCCTAGCAAAGAGGCAGTCATGTAGCCCACAACCCCACCCCAGAAAGGTGACACTTTATACAGAAGTACAGTAACAACTGGGTTCCGAGATCTCAAAACTCATCTTTGGGGGCCGGCAGGTGGTACTGTGGTTAGAGTGCTGGATTCCCACATGTACAACCATGGTTCAAGTCCCAGACCTGGTGGCTTGCTTTCTCACTTTCTCTCTGTGTGTCTCTGGTCAAATTTTAAAATAATGATAAATAAAATTAAATCAATAATTCTTCTTTATAAAAATATCCCTCCTCTGTGACTAGTTATGAAGCTCTTCTGAACATAAATAAATTCTATGTCCCAATCCTGCCACCTATCAACAGTAGATAAGCAAAACACCAAAAACTCATACATGGATAATAAACTGTCATTGCACTTAACTAATAAGTCTAAGATTTGAAACCAAAGTGATGAAATGTAGAGCAGTTATAAACATCATTAAAAACAAATCCTGGGACCAGCAGTAAGTGTAATGGCTATGTCACTAGACTCCCATGCAGTTGACTGCGGTTCGAGTCCTGGACCTGGTGGCTTCAACTCATGCTGGGCGCGTGTGCATGCGTGCCCAGGATCCTGAGAGAAGAATGGAAAAGAAAGGATTGTGGCATGGGCTTCCCGGGGGGGGGTGATTTCTCGCTTTCTATCTCTCTGTCTTTCTGGCAAGCACACGCACCCTAGAGCAAAACAAAAACAAACAAACAAACAACAACAAAAAAAAACAAATACTTTCAAAGCAGGAAAGAAAAAGTTATGAGAAGGGCTTATCTGTTTGTTTATGGACTTGGCACTCAACAATAAAGGCAGGCCCTTTACGGCAACCTCTAGGAAACATTTCTCAGGCCAGCCTCATAGCCTGGTGGTTAAGGGAACCAGATCCCAAATGGCCAACTACACACCTTGAATCTTAGACATGCCAAGCACATGTGCATATGTGCCCCAAAAATGGAAAAATGGAGGAGAAGGGACTGAGGTGTGACCATGTCCCACTGTTGGGAGAGAGTTTAGTGAGGAGAGTGGTTTCTGTCTATCATATTGATAAAAGGATCCTAGCAAATAGGCAGTCAAGTGTTCCACACAACCCCACCCTAGAGAGGTGACACGTTACATCTGAATTACAGATGGGTTCAGAGATCTCAAAACCCATCTGTAAGTCTCTTGGTCAGTTGCGCGTGCGCTCGCGCTCACTTGCTCGCTCGCCCTCTCTCATGCTCTCTCTCTCTCCTCCCCCAGCAAGAGAAGAAAAAGAAAGAAAGAAACCAATCTCAATTCTTGGCTCATAAAAGAACTTTATGAGAGATTTAAGTGAAATGTAGACACTAACAAGCTTGGTGAGTTTTTGTTTTGTTTTGTTTTGAGAGAGAGAGATGTTTGCTATATGGCACATGTGCTCGCTGGAGACAGAGAGAGAAACAGACGGAAAGTGAGAAATCACCACGCAGGGGGGATGGCCACACCACAACCCCTTCTCTTCCATTTTCCTCTCAGGATTTTGGGCACACGCTCCTGGAGTGAGTTTTAAGCTGCTGGGTCCAGGACTCAGACTACAGTCAGCTATGTGGAAGTCCAGTGATGTAACCCTACCGCCACCTGCTGGTCCCAAGCTCGGTGAGCTTTCTGAAAAGTAAAGCCCTGTTTTTTGTTGCTGTTTTTTAGATTTTTGCCATAGGGTAAACGAGCTTGCCAGAGACAGAGAAAGGGGGAAAGTAAGAAATCACCCCCCAAGGGGAGACAGCCATACCACAATCCCTTCACTTCCACTTTCCTCTTGGGATTTGGAGCATGTACACCATGTGCCCAGCATGTTTTTCAAGCTACCAGGTCTGGGTCTTGAACTTTAACTGCCTTGCCATCTGCTGGCCCAGAATACTTTTTAGAATACTATTTCTCTGTAATGTGGACTGATCGCAATTTTGCAAATGCTACTGGTATTTGCAGCAAGGCCCTCATAAGTCAGAGATCTGGATTTTATTTCATTTCTGCTTCCACCGTACTCAAAGGGGTAGGGGTGGAGATGACACGGCAGGGTGCATTTAGGCAAATTCCAAAGAAAAATAAATATACCCCGTAGTTCTTCATCTCTGAAATGAGGACCATACCTAGCCTTTCTGATTTCATAAGCACATTCTGACCCAGTCAACCACCAAAATCCTCTCAAAGGTCATCAATGACCTAAATGCTAAAGTCAACTGACCTTTCAGAGCTCATCCTCCCTAGTCTTGGCACCATCTGATGTGCATCGCCTCCCCTTGAAGCACCCACCTCCCTTCCAGTTTCCAAGCTCCCACTCTCTGTTCTCTCTGTCCCTAAAAAGGCCTATCCAATGGTCTTCTCTTTCTCTGCTCTTAAAAACTCCCCTAGGCTGATGCCCCTGCTCTGCAGCTGAAGTGAACTATCAATATAACGTGGCCCAGGATCCGCTGTGAGACCTGCCTCATCAGGCTCTCGCAACCTTGTGAGCTAAGTTCCACTAAGAGCAGTATCCTCATTTTCCGAGGACACTGAGGCTTAATAACTGGCCAACTTATACATCAGGTAAACAAGAATCCGGATGTGAGTCAGGGCCCGGATCCTTCACCGGCTGCTCTACCCCATCCCTTGTCAGCCAGGCTACTCTGAGTGAGACCAATTACACTCCCAATTTCCACTTTAACTTTTGTGGTGTGCTGCTCACTCAATACTCATTTCCCTCTTCATCCTTACTAACAGAACACATTACCAGCAAGATGCCAGTAGACTCAGATTAAAAAACAAAAACAAAAACAAAACACACTTTCTAGGCCTCATGAGCAGGCATCAGTGGCCAGTGAGGTGGCCATGGTAGGGCTTTTAGCCAAGAGTTTGAAAGGAGGCTCACTCAGTGGATAGAAGTCACCTGCCATTTCCTTCTTTCTGGAATGTGGATGTGATGGCTGGAGCTCGAGTAGCTGCCTTACGCTAAAGAGGCATCAGGAGGATAAGCACACACTGAGGATGGTTGAGAAGCAAAAGACAAGGGGCCCAGCTCTTGTTAACCACTCAGCTGCCCCTCCAGACTTGGGTTTCATTCAACTAAAATAAAAATGAACTTCCATCTTTATACTTCCAGAGGAAGATTCTGGAACAAAGATTTACCTGAGGAAGTGCTCCAAGGATAAACATGCAAGAGGTGGAGAAAGCAAGTTAGGAAAGAGGCGGAAGCCCATCAGGGTAGAATTTGAGGCAACATTATACAAAGAGTACGTTAGCCTGATCCTCTGAGGAAGTCTAGAATACAAATCACACCTCCTGTTATCCTGCCTTAAGGCTGGGTGTCTGGGTTTTCAACCTTCATAAGTCTCAAGTGAGAGTGAGAAAGGGCAGCGATTTCCTGGCACTTTGGGCTCCTTGGATTTTAGGGCCAGGTGACTCCACAGCCTGAGGGCAGTTCTCTGATGCTAAGCCAGGGGCTCGCACTGTGGGAAGTGGATACACAGAACCAGGGACAAACAGGGGGGCTCCCAAAGGGTGCAGCAGAGCACCAACTGTATCCACTACAACACCCCTCTCATTCAGTCCGAGATTCGTATCTCCATTAGGGACAGCCAGACCTAATCCTCACTAATGCAACTTCTCAGCTCAAGACACCCTACAGGACCAAGGAGGCTCTAACCTCTGTCCTGAACTCTGTAACCAGAATCTAAGTGCATACACCTCCACGTTTTTTCAGATCCCAGCTGGCTCCTTCTAGGATGTGGTGACATGAACCACTGTCAAATCATCCTCTGTCCCTGTCCTCGTCCCACACCAGTTCCATCTCCTCATCATTTTGTTGATTAACGGCACCTCTACGCTCCTGACAATTCAGTAAAAAATGCTCAATGTATCTTCAGCATCTTTCTCTTGCCCCTGTCTCTCCCAAACCAATCAATAATCTGATAATCTACCTCTACCATGCCATCCCCACTTGTCCTGCTGCCTCTGCCATGGGTTCGAGTCCCACCATTTCCCATAGGGATTCCCCTGGCACCCATCTCTCAACTCTTCACTAGAGATGTGTTTCTGAAATGCTCATTGATCTTATCTTTCCCCACCCAAAAACTGTCAAATGCTCTCACTGCCAAGAGTAAAGGCTCCTTAAACCAACAGTCAGGGTAAGGGGGCCTCAACCCACATTTCCAGCTTCATCTCACCTCATTCTGCATGTCTTTAACAGAATGCCTTATGTTTCTTTTGCACTGGGCTCTCCTGGTACATTACGCATGTCTGTTTAGTATTTATTTTATCATGCCTTCTAGTAAACAGAACTGTAACTGCAAAGCAAGAACCGCAACTTTGCTTTTTATAGTATTTCACATGCCCAAGAGTAGCATGGCACTGTCTCACTCACTTTGCATCTCTCAAGCAACTACTATCAGAACTTCATACATCATTATTCAATTTATACTGCTAAACTGAATCCAAGGCTCTAAGAGGGGGAAAAAAAATCTGTCGCCACTCCCTGCGTTAGATTTATTCTTTTCTACTCTCAGCTCTTAGGTAAAATACAACATGGAACCCAGACTCTGCCACTGACTGGTTGCTCACACCCGCTTGGAGTCTCATATCCCTTCTCTAAAAAATGAAGGAAATGGCCTTATTGTCAGCATGGAGTTGAGAACTCAAAGTAACTGTATTTTAATCTTGAATGTAACCTTAAGGCATGGTGGTTAAGGCAGCAGCTGGATTTCATGTGGCTGACTCTGTGGTTGAGTCCCAAACCTAGACGAGCCGCTTGAAAAACATGCCAGGTGCATGGGCATGCACAAAATCCTGAGAGGAGAATGGAGGAGAAGGGATTGCGGCATGGCCATCACCTCCGGGGGTGATTTCTCACTTTCCCTCTCTCGCTCTATCACTTTGCAGTGACTACACGTCCTATAGAAAACTAAAGGAAAAAAAAATCTACACCTCCAGTTGACAAATAATTGTACATTTATTCAGAGAAGGAAAAGGATATGTCTAAGTTCACAAGACTCATGAATGAAAATCACACATTTGAATTAAGGGTAAAGTACCAAAAACAGACACTGTCGGACACAGTTCCATGTTCCAGAGCAAGATACATGAGAGCTGAAACCTCCTGGCTTTGAGCCAGTTCTTTTCCAACACACGTCCTGAGTTATCAGACCACAGGCCATTTCCAAAGATTATACCAGAGAAGCCTGTTGATCTTAGCAGGCCCAGCTAGGACTGATCCCCACTACTTGCATTACCTGAGGGCAGGAGGGAACCAACCTCATTTAGAGTCTATGTGTTCTGGGGAATCCCACACAACCTCCTGTTCCTGCTCCTCCCATATCCACTCTGGTCAAAGACGGTCAAAGATGGATAGCAGTTCCCTTCTCTGGCAACAGTGTTAAGAGCTCATGACTCCAGAGTCAATGGGATTCTCGTTGTTTTTTGTTTGTTTTGTTTTTTTTGTTTTGTTTTGTTTTAGTTTTTTCTGCAATAGGCTATGTGTACTCACTAGAGAGAGACACAGAATGGGAGTGAGAAATCACCCCCCCCCCCAGGGGGATGGCCACGCCACAATCCCTTCTCCTCCATTCTCCTCTCAGGATTTTGGGTGCACACACACATACACCCAGCATGCTTTTCAAGTTGCCAGTCCAAGACTCAGACTGCAGTTGGCCATGTGGAAACCCAGCACCTTAACTACCACACCACCTGCTGGCCCCATAGTCAGTGGGATTTAACCCCAGTTGGGAACTGAATGGGACATTCTCCCAGCACAGTTGATATAAGCAAGCCAATCAAGACCTGCAGACAATGGCCTGGACACCATAAAGAATGGGGTCCATCCAGAGGGAAGCAGAGAGAAAACATGGAAAGGTGGCAGCATCCAGATCTGAAGACTTCAGCCCCTCAGCTCCAGCCAGTTGTGTGAGCTGACAAATCCCTACATGAGCTGAGCCTTCAGATCTTTGCACCTGAAGACCAAAGATCGTGTTAATAGGAAGGGCATGAAGAGGAAGGGACAAGAACTGCTTCACTTCAACAGAAGAAAGGGTCTCTCAGCAGATCAAAGATGACGTACTGCATATATAATGAGTAAAACTGGATGCAAGTACTTACTATATGATGAGTAATACCACTAAGTGCTAGAACTAAAAGGTAGGCATGTAACAGAAATGGACTATTATTAAACATGTAACAAACAGCAGGACAGTCAGCATGGGGGCAGGATGGGATCTCGCACCAGAACCATGTTGGCTTGAGCAAGTTCCCGGCATTCCCAAGTGTGACAGGTCCTAAATTTAACGAGACTGACTCCGTTGCCTGCCCTCACCCACATTGAGTCACTATTCCACAGATACTGTTCTCACTTTGTTCTCTTCCAAGTTGAAGGGTTCCTCAGAACCCCAGCTCTCAATTAACCTGAAGAAGGATGAATCAAGGGTAAAAGATCAAAAGCAAGGAGATCCTCAAAGCATACAAAATAATAGAAGTTCTAAAACCTAACTGCAAACCTTTTCCCAATTTGCATCCTTAAAAAGTCCGATTATGTAATCCAGTTATGTCAGATCTGACTGTTAAACTGACATTCCTCCAAATGAAGACTAAAAAAAAAATTGACTAAATTGAAGTAAGCCATCATGTGAAATACATCACTTCCAAACTGAAGCCAGAATAACCCCTGACATTTAACATTCTGATATCAATCTCAACTGCATAGGTTTCTATTATTTCACCACTAACTTCTCTTAAAAAAAAAAAAAAAAAAAAGTCCCCAGGTTAAATGCAAAAGTCTTCCAAACTCTACTCCCCTCTTGAAAAAAAAAAAAAAAAAGGCAACACAGAGCCAGCCAGTGATGTGAGGGCTAGGGCATTAGATTTCACAGGTAACTGCATGATTCAAGCCTCAGACCAGTGTCTTAAGAAACACGTATGCAAACGTGCCTCAAACCCTGAAAGGAGGGAGAGATGGAAGAGGGATTGCAGTGTGACCATTTCCCAAGGGGAGCAGGTACATTTTTACTACCCCTAAACACACATACGCACACACACACACACACACCTCTCTCTCTCTCTCTCTCTCTCTCTCTCTCTCTTCAGTGAGGACACATGCCCTCTGGCAAAATTTTAAAATTAAATAATAAATAAATAAATAAGGCAAAACCAATTTGGGACAAAGATCTGGGATTTGAGGGAACCAGCAGTTAGCGTAATGGCTATGTCGCTGGACTCTCACGTAGTCGACCGCGGTTCACGTCCCGGACCCAGTGGCTTAAAACTCACGCCGGGCGCGTGTGCGTGCATGCCCAAGATCCCGAGAGGAGAATGGAGGAGAAGGGATTGCGGCGTGGCCATTCCCCCTGGGGGGTGATTTCTCGCTTTCTGTCTCTATGTCTCTCTCTGTCTGTCTGGCGAGCACACGTGCCCTATAGTGAAAACCTCAAAAAAAAAAAAAATGATCTGGGATTTGAAGGCAGTGGAGTTGCTTTAAGAAAATAATCAAATTCTGATGCCATTATTTCTTTCTTCTCCCCTAGGATGAAACAGGAAACACTGTCCTGAATCAAAATGCATGCAGAGGACCAGAGTAGAGTTATAGTTAACCAGTAATGAGGCCTTCTTCCAGCTTCACAGTTTCAAAATGGAGTTGGTAAGGACACAGTGATAAAAAGTCAGAAGAAAATTATGATCCAGTCAATCCCTTCCACTCCTTTTTTTTTTTTTTTTTTTTTTTTTTTGGCCATAGGGCACATGCACTCGATGGAGAGAGACGGTGAGAAATCACATCCCCCTTGGGGGGGGGGGGGACAAAAACCACAGTTCTCTCTTCTCCATTCTCCTCCTGGGATTTTGGTCATACATACACATGTGCTGGATATGATTTTCAATCTGCCAGGTTCAGGATTTGAACCATTGTCAGTTAGGTGGGAATCCATCACCCTAACCACCATGCCACCTGCTGGCCCCTCTCATTCCTTCTTAAATGCTAACTCAGCATCTCCTTCAGGCTGAACGCTGCCCTGTTTACCATGGCATGAGAGCCACAGACAGGTCTATTTTAAGAAGCTGGCAAAGGCGAGGTCATGTCCAGCAGCTATCCCCAATCCCAGCTACACGCCCAGAGATTCAGACATCCCAGCCACCAAGTCTAGTTTTTTGTTTTGTTTTGCTTCTGTTTGCTTTTGAATTCCTCTAGGTGATTTTACTGTGCAGCCACCCAGGGTTGAGAGCATATCTTGAGATAGGGTCTGGCAGGTTTTCGTTCTGCATGAGGTGGGAAGCCATCAAGAAGGGGATGAGCGTGGCTTAACTGTTCATGGCTGCACAGTGAAGACTGCAGGCCTACAAGGCTGGAAGCCAGATCTACTGGAAGACATTTAGTCATTCCAGACCAGTGCTACCCAAATGGCAAGTCTGCTAATCCCCTGGGGATCTCCTTACGTGCATGTTGTGAATCAGTGGGCTAGAAAAGGGGCTGAGATTTGTATGTCTCAACCTCCCATTTAATGCCAATACTGCTGGCTCTGTAGACTGTAATGACAAGGATCTAAACCAAAGTTTTTCAAACTACAGATCATGACTGAAACTGAGTCATGAAATGAATTAAGGGGGTCTCAACTAACATTTTCCCCCAACAAAGTAAAGGAATGAAATATCAGGGTGTACTACAAATGGTAAAAGTATGTTTTTCTTTGTAAAACTTTTGTTCATATACAAGACCTCAAAAAGTTCATGGGGGGGAAACAAAAACAAAATATAAATTAATTTTGGTGCCCCCAAATTTGAAATCCATGTTTTCAGAAAATTTCAAATGTCCTACAAACTTGTTTATTTTTTTTAAAGAGAGATTGTGCGATGGGGCATGTGCACTCGCTGGAGAGACAGACAGAAACTGAGACAGAAAGTGAGAAATCATCCCCAGGAGGAATGCCCATGCTGCAATCCCTCCTCCTCCATTCTCCTCTTGGGATTTTGAGCATGCACACAAATGTGCCCACTGTGAGTTTTAAGTTGCCAGGTCTGGGACTTGAACCGTGGTTAGCTATGAGAGTCCAGCAATGTAACCATTACACCATCAGCTGGTCCCCCCCAGAAACTTTTTGAGGACTCTCATGTCTCCTGGGTTGCAATATGAAATAAATTTCTTGCTATGAGTTGTAGTCAAAGAAGCCAAGGTAATGGTTGACAGTGGCTTACAGCAGGGAAGGGCCTGCAGACTCGGCAGTGGGGAATGGGCAGACTGGGATTATAACAGAAGGCAAGCAGGTCTCAGGTGGTTCGTATGCGATGTGTGAGGGATGGAGAGGAACTGGTCACTACGAGGTTTGTCATCTGAGCAGAAGTCACCATATATTGATGTCCGTATGGAAGACCACCAATGGGGCCGGTTTAGGGCAGGAAGAACCTGTCCATTTGAGACAGTTTATACACTTCAGATGCCTCTGAGGCCCATTCCAGTGAAGGTGTCACTTAGGAAGTTAGAGAGGTGCATTTAGCTCTTGGGAAACAGATGGAGATGAAAGAAACAAACGTGCTAGTCATCAGCACATTTAGCCTCCAGGACTGGATGAGATCAAAGAGAGAGTAAGCACAGAGAAGAGAGGAGGGCCAAGGACCAAGCAAGAACCAGACCAACATGTACAGGTGGGGAGGGAAGAGAGATCCGGAAGATTCGTCTAGCGAGATCCTGGAGAACAGCAGAGAAAGGTGTCTGTAAAGCCCAGTGAAAAAAAGAACTTTGTTGTTGCTTTTTGTTGTTATTGTTGTTGTTGTTTTGGAGAGGTTTTCGCTATAGGGCGGGGGGCTCACCAGACAGAGACAGAGAGACAGAAAGCAAGAAATCACCCCCCAGGGGGGATGGTCACACTGCAATCCCTTCTCCTCCATTCTCCTCTCGGGATCTTGGGCACGCACGCACATGCACCCAGCGTGAGTTTTAAGCCACCGGGTCTGGGACGCGAACCGCAGTCGACTAAGTGGGAATCCAGCGACATAGCCATTACGCTAACTGCTGGTTCCCAAGAACTTTGTTGCTGCTTTGAACACAGGTTTCAAAATCCACTGTCATGTTACAATGTGCCCTTAGAAATAGACTTTTTTTGTACACATATGTGAGTCCCTGTAAAGACCAAAGTCTGGAAAGTTAGAGAGCAATCTGATAATAGTACCTACGTCTAGGGTCAGAAAGGGAACAAAAGGAGACTAAGGCCTTTGAGCAATACCTTAGTGTTTTGGAGCAAGACTGTATGTATTTATATCATGGAAAACAGCATTTTCTAAAACTCTTAGATGACTGAAAGGCATCGCGATCTAGGGATCACTTATTGGGGATGTCAAGGGACCACTCAAGAATCAAGTGTCAGATTGAATCAAATGTCTCAGGACTTTGTGATTTTATGTGACTGATTTCATACCAAGGGGTGGGGGGATTAATACAACTTTAACAGAGCATGTGTGGCAGCTGAAATATGCTTTGGGAGAATCTCCCTACACAGCTTCTATTTTGGATTCCGGCAGGCTATTTAACAAGAGTCAGAGGAGAGGTGTTAAAAACCTCTGCTGTTAGAAGCTCTCTTCAAGGAGACTTCAGGCAGCAGGCAGCGTGACTTGCAGCCTTCAGCGACAGAGATAAGATTCTCATCTACTAATTAGCAGTGCCTGCCTTCTTAACAAGTCTTTCCCAAATGGAGACAGTTTTCTCTTTCTATCTCTCCCATTTTTCTCACTTTACACAGGAGGCAATGACCTCCCCAGTTGATTGTTGGGAGTCACCAATTCCAACCACTCTGAGATACAACTCACTGAATGGATTGGAAAGGAAAAGGAGTATAGTCAAGATGCTCAGTCTAGGCCCCAGCTGCTCAAAACAAGGAATCTGATCAGTAGCACCAGCATTGTGGGATAAGCACTTGTTACAGAGGCAAGATGGGCCAGGCAGTGGTGCAGCAATAATGCAACTGCATCCACATGGGTAAGGTAAGGTCCTGGGTTGGCTCCCTGGGACTTCCCTGTGCACTCTGGGTGTGTGTCTGCAATCCAGGTCTCTAGAAACTGGGAGCGGATTGTGGCCTGAGGACCCTGTTGGAGGTGCTTCTCTATCTCTGTGTCTCTCTGTCTCTCTTATGGAAGAAGTAAGTGAATGAACTCTTAAACAAAGCTTTGTTATAAAAAATTGTCAAAGACAGAAATGCAGCATCTTGGCTCCTCTGCAGACCAGACAGCAGACTGCATCGGAATGTGCATTTTAACAAAATCATCACATAGTTCTCCTATATGGTGATGGGAGAGAAGCACTGCCTTCAAGCAAAGCTAGCGGGTCATCATAATCACTAGGGAGATGTAAGAAGTATTTATTCCCAAGCCCTATCCTAATTGCAGGGATGAGAGCTGGGAATACAATGTTGTGAGTCTCTTGGCTGATTCTGGGATACGGTCAAGCTTGGAAACCAAGCATTATTCGGGGACCGACAGGTCTGAGATCTCCCTAAGAGGAGGGTGAACAGGTGTCAGAGAAAGTATCATAAGGTAACAAGGAAAACGAAGCTGAAAAGAGTGCGTGGTAACAAAGGATGGCAAGGAGGTGACTTTATGAAAACAACAGTAATCACCAGAATAACGTATGTGCATTCAATAGTCCTAGCACCGTGATCTCCAGAGACTAGTTAAATGACAGAGCCCTCAAGGCTACTTACGGCCAGACAGTGGCTTACACAGTGTCAGGGGGCCATACCACTACAAGGTTAGAAAGGCTGTTTGCAGAGTTAGCATTTCCAAGCTAACTGAGTTGCTCTGGGCATGTTAATTCTTTAAGTCTCGGTTTCCTCCATAGTACCACAAAGCTATCACCAGTATCAGCCGTGTTGCTGCGTGGAAGGAATGGTAACAAGTGAGTAAAGTTTCCCAGACAGACCAGGTACAACCCAAGTGTTTGATCAATACACGTTAGTAGTGCTAGTGGCTGTTTTTATTAGTATGGCAAGTCATATACAGCAGGGCAGGTACAGGTAAGAAGGATGAAAGGATGCCTCTAGTCAAGAAGCATCCATCTCTAGTGCAGAAGACTTCAGGAAGTTCAATCAAAACATTCCTGCATTGGGCCAGGCAGCGGCAATGGTGGTTAAGGTGACTGGAGTCCACATGGTTGACTGTGGATTTGAATCTGGACCCAGCGGTTTGAAAAACACACCAGGCACATGAAAGCCAAAAATCCTGAGAAGATGATGGAGGAGAAGGAAGATGGTAGGACCATCTCCCTAGGAGTGGCTTTTTTACTTTCCCTCTCTTTCTGTGTCTCTAAAAATATTCCTGCTTATTCTTCATAGACAGATAATTCATTGGGTTTACATCTTTAGCTCAGCACTAGCTGAACTTGCTCATCACATATCTAGCCTATCACCCTGAATCGTCTTAGATGTGCTTGTTGTCTTCTAAATAGGAAACAGAAATACCAGCACCACGGGGACTAAACTGAGGATCCAGATGCCAATGTATCCACCAGGCCAAGGAACGGCATATGGTTAGTGTTCTCCAGTGGGGAGTCCCCAGCGTCCTCTGGCTGGTTTGGGCAGGTGACCACTACATTCTGACAGCACGAAGGTCCATTCTGTGGTTGACATGCAGAAGCTGCTCTGCCGTCTGTTTTTCTCTTCCTCTCCTTCCAACCCAGTACAATTCTACATGTCGCCCTTGTTCCTCTCCATCAGCGTTTTGGGATGCCCTGTACCAGAGTGGGCACCTCTAAAGCTCACACAAGCACTCCAAAAATAAACTGCAGGCTCTGGAAGAAGAGTGGGTCTTCCTACCACAGGCAAGACGAGGAGAGAGAACTGCAGCAAAGACAAAAAAAGCTCCACCAACAGGTTCCTGAAAATGAAAGTGAGTTTGGGAACTTCACTAATTCTCCCACTGAGGGGCAGCCTCCGCACTCTGGGAGGGAAAAACATTTCCTTCAGCCCCCTCCCTCCAAACCCTGAATAAATTCAACTTCCTTTTACTTAAAAAAAAAAAGGAAAAAAAAGGTAAAGAAGTAAAAAAAGAAAGACACAAGACTGCCCTCCAGGCTAAGAGCGAAGGAGTAGCTTCCATTGACCTCACTTCCTCTCCTCCCCCCTTCTGCCTTCTATCAGAAAGAATATAGCTCTCCTTCTGAAGACTTGGGGGTCTACGAACTTCCTTTTTAGGCTAAAACACAAAACAAATACATGCTCCAAGAAATAAGCCACACCTTCTCATCTCTCTAAGATTTGAGCTAATTATTTTTAAAACAACACCACTTAGAAACCAGAGAAAGATGTGTTGGCAGGGTCCTAGTTTCCACTTGGTGTAGAAAGGGTGAGAGAGAGGAAGTGGATGCTAAAGGAACATGAGTTCATATAGGACGAACAAGATAGCACTTTTCCTATTAAAAACATCAAAAAAGGCGCTTAAAGAATAATCAACTAACGAGTGCTGTTAAAACTTGGGATGTGGAGCCTTCATGTCGCAAAATGATCTGTTCCTTAAAAAAGAGAGAAAAAAGTGCCCAAAGAGGAAGAGCAAATACAGAAATGAAAAAAAACCAAAAAACCAAAAAAACAAACAAACAAAAAAATAAAACCTGGAGAAAGGCCACCAAGGCAGGCAGATCCTGAGAAAGGCGAGATGAGCATGCCCATTCAGGCCCTGGACAAAGCAAGAGAGTCGGCATTTTTTTCAATGATTCCCTAGTTTTCAAAGGAAATTTCCATTGACCAGTCAACTCGATGGTGTAAACATCCTTCGGTGAGAGGTACATGGCCATTGGCCCTTCATACGATGAGAAGTCTTAAGGATACCCCAGTCTTGCAACTGCCCCAGTTCAAAACACAGCAGAGAGCTGCAAGCGAGCTGTAGCTCCCAGCTCAGAACTAGATGGAAGAGGAAATAATCCTTGAAACTGGTGAAACAGCCCTTTCCAGGAATAACGAACCCCACAGCTTTACCAAATAAGGCAAGTGAAAGCTAAAAGCCAAGGAGGAACAGGCTCAAACTGCATCTTCCTAAAACTAGCCAGCTGGATGATAGAAATGTGAGTATCCCGATTCTACTAGCCTAGATTGCAAATGGGAAGAGAAAACGCTAAGAAACTACAAACGGAAGAACTCTTGGCCGAGGAGAGGTCTGTAATGCACTGATCCCAGCCCCTGTAACAAATGTCAGGAAGTTTCCAACCCGCTGAGCTGCTGAACGTCCCCTTGTGAAATCTACAACACAAACTGGGTTGTGTTGGTGCTACGATTCCAGCATTTTTTTTGAAATTCGGTCCCATATTTGTGCAGTGCTATCACAGGATAAAGTTCAGATATAACACAGACATTATTAGAAAGTCACACCATGAATTTTCCTTTCTTCCAAAGTGAAAATATTTATGAGATTCTTTAAGTTTAAAATTTCACTTAAATGTATTTTTTTGCTTCCAGAGAGGGTCCAAATCCCATTTCCAGTTTTAGCAAATATCCCTTATTGGAGAAATGGCTGGATTCAAAAAAAAAAAAAAAAAAAAAAAAAAAAAAAAAAAAAAAAAAAAAAAAAAAAACAACTCTTCCTTCCTTTAGATGCCAGGAGTCCTTTGTATGCTGAGATGAATCTAAATACTGGAGAAAAAGATTTCTGGGGGTTTAAAGTCTGACCAGGGGGCTAGGGAGGTATAAAAGAATGTTTATCTAAAATCTCTAGGGCTCTGATTTAGAGTAGCCACTCTCTTCCACAGATTCGTGTATGCATCACTGGCCCCAAAAAGCATGAACGTATCATCGTAGATATAGCAGCTTCCCTTAAGCGTACACAGAGCTGGGAGAAGAACACATTCCATAAATGTTTCCAAAGGGTTTAAGACTGCTTTCACTTGCCTTACATCATTTAGGTTTTTGAAAGCTAATCATCTCGCAGAAAAACGGCAACAGATGGTAAGCAACGTTCACAGACGGGAAGGGGTGGATTCAAAGGGTTCAGAGGCTCCGAAAAACATGGCTAAAAACTCCCTGTCCCGTCAACTGCTAGCCCCTTCCAGAGGTGAGACCTCTCAATTCACTTCTTTTCACGCAGCAGAGTCAGTCACTTATCATCCTGCATTTTCTCCCCCTTGAAGTTTAGAGATGATAAAACAAATCTCATCAATACAGAGATGTGCTGCACCCATCTCCACACCCGCCCAAGGTGAGCAGGCTGAATGTAGACGCGCTGACGGGTGGGGAGACGGGAGGCAGCTATTCGTCTCTTCACGGCGCGCCGAGATCTGGGTCACCCGGCTCATCCTGGACACACTTAGATGAGGGCGGAGGTGAGGGGTGTGAGCACTTCCTATAGACGCAACAGGAACACAGCCCTTAGGCATTCAATTAACCAGCTGTTCCTTTGGCATGTTCCAATGTTTCTGGTCTGATGCTTATTTATTTGCTAGGAGGAGAGGGAAATTACATGCCTCCTTGGTAAAAAATAAAAGGCATCTAACCTCGTCATTCAGAGATTTGTTTTTCTGATGCTAGTTTGACAACACTGGCAAATATTCTTCCTGGTAAGATAACTCAGGCCAGGATTGGAAGCACAGGCATACCCGAGTCTCATGCCTGGCACAGCTCAAGAACGATGTCAGCATTAGGAAACGGAGTGAAGGTTTTAAAAGACTAACAACCCTGCCTTGTGGTTATACTCTAACCTGTCTGTTTGCTTCCATTTCCCTTTTTTTTCCTTCAAATAAAAGTCCTTAAAAAAAAAAGAAAACTCAAAAAAATGTCAAGACCCAAATACCATTTCTTTCAAGCAGTGAAAGAAGGGGGGGGGGAAGGCTTTCTAAATTATTTTCAGTTTTGTTAACAGTGTATGTGGGCATGATGATATTTCAAATCCACAGGGACAACTCTAAGTCCCTGTAACACCAGAAAAGCCTCACAATGACCTAGCAAAACTTGTTCTAGGGCACAATTCCCGGCCTTTACTATTTAATTATAACCAGGGCAGAAAACAACACAGTTCCCCCTACAGTCATTTTTGCATCACAAATGGTTTCTGAGCATTGAGTTATTTTTAGCACTTTATACAGTGGAGTCTGCACAAAGCAAAAATAGATGTTTGCTTCCTATAAAACTTGTAATGGGGTAGGCGTTGCTTGTTGTCCCAGACTCATTTAATACTGAGTCGCGATGGTGCCCAATATAGATGATCACTACCATCCGAAATTTTCCCAAAAGAGGTTTATACAGAATATGGCAAGCTAGCTAAAATTAACGTGAAAGTGACCAACATAAATCATATTGGCTTGAAGACAAAAAGAGAAAAAGGCCTTCTTGAGTGTTTTTAGCCCTACACCAGGGAGTGAAGCTTAGAACAGCCGTGAGCACAACACCACACCTCACAGGAACCGTGTGTCCGCCACACAGCAACCCTCTGGGACAACAGCCTCCATGGACAGGAGATGCTACCGATGGACATTCTTCCTCCACACTGCTGATGTGACCACTGCAAAGACATTCTCCAAGGTGGCTGGGCTATCTAGATAGATTTGGGTCCCTCCTAAGTGGTTGCTAGAATTAGATGGAAATTTTATCAATACCTTACACAGGGGACTTTTTTTTTTTTTTTTTAAAGGTTTTTGGCATACGGTACATACGCTCACCAGAGAGAGACAGAGAAAGACAGTGAGAGATAAAGTGAGAAATCACGCCTGGGGGGTGGATAGCAGCATTACAATCTCTGCTCTTCCATTCTCCCCCTGGGATTTTGGGCATGCACGCCCACATGCCCAGCATGACTCTCAAGCTGCCAAATACAAGACTCAAAAGGTGGTTGGCCACGTGGGAGTCCAGCACCTTAACCACTACACCACCTGCTGGCCCTAACGGGTAACATTTTACATTTCTGAAATGTTTGAGTTTGGCAGGTGGAAGGGGGAATTGGTTTTTATCTCAGGGTCAGCCCAGTTAAGTCCTCTAGGTTATGGAGTCCAGAGGAAGAGAGTTTAAGCACTCTGGCACCTAACATAATGTTTATACTATGTAAAAATTACAGGAATGGGGCCAGCAGACAGTGTAGCAGTTTTGTGGCTGGACTCCCACGTGGCTGATTGCAGTTTGAGCCCGGACCTGGTGGTTTAAAACTCACTTCAGGTACATGTGCATGTGTGCCCAAGACCCCAGGTGGAGAATGGAAGAGAAAAGACTGTGGCATGGCCCTCCCCCCCTGGGGGGGGGGGGATTCCTCACTTTTCCTCTCATTGTCTGTGTCTTTGTCTCTGTCTGTCTCTGTCTCTCTCTCTCTCTCCAGTGAGTGCACATGTCCTAAGACAAAAACTTCATAAAAATTTTAGAAAGATGACCAGGATTGCTCCCAGAGTAGAGTTAAAACATGCTCAGAAAGGGCTTATTTGTGATTCCCAGGCTGATACAAAACATGTCAGTTACTTTCACATTAGTTTTTAGCGTGCCTGCCTTACCTATACAAACCTCTTTTAGGAAAATTTTGGATAGTAGTGATTATCTATATTGGGGGCCATGCCAATGAGTCTGGGACAACAATCAACACCTACCCCATTACGATTTTATACGAAACAAACATCTATTTTTGCTTTGTGCAGACTCTACTATATGAACTGCAGAGACCACACAACAATGGAGTCACTCACGCTGAAAGGTCGCATCAGACTGAAATCATAAGAAAGCTGACAAATCCCCCAAATAGATGTTATTTGTTTTTCCTGAAAACAGGAGACGTAAGTCTACTAAGTCATCATTAAAAGTAAATAAAACTTGGACTCATCTTGTGTCTTTCTAAGGAATGTATACCTGAAATAGCTCAATATGTTGGACTTCCTATGAACATTCTACTGTCCAAATATACCACTCCTTTACCTTCCAGACAGTCTCCACACACGGCTTAAGATTGAACAAGTGACCCTAAGTGACCAGGAGACATCGTGCTCCCTTTCTCATAGAATTTAGCCAAACAGGAACCAGCAGTTAGTGTAATGGCTACGTTGCTGGACTCCCACATAGTCGACCGCAGTTCGAGTCCCGGTGTGGCCATCCTGTTCGAGGAGTGATTTCTCGCTTTCTGTCTGTCTCTGACTTCCTGGCGAGTGCACGTGTCCTATAGCAAAAAAAAAGAAAAGTCTCCAAAAAAAAAAAAAAAAAAGAATTTAGCCAATCAATGCTGCGCAGTCTGTCTGCTCTACCTCCCTTCCCTGCCCATTATCACATTTGCCCTTAAAATCATCTTGAAATGTATAACTTTGGCACACATGATCCAAGGCCACTTGGATTCTGTGGTACCTGGGCTATCATCCTGACCCTGGACCATGTCGGCTGCTGCTTTACTATTTTGCCTCTGCTTTCCTTTTTAGGTCATAAGGCATTTAGAGAAACAAACATTTTCTGGCCCAAGATGGGAACCTCCATTCCTCTAGCCTGATGTTTCCTTTGCTGGGGGAATCTGTCCAAGAGCACCGCTCCTAGCTTGTCTCTAGGCTCCTTGGGTCACTCTTCCCCTGGGAGGCAGCTGCATTCAGTGACTGCAGGTTTGGGAGGACTTGGTAAACTCAGTTCAGCCCTTGGGCCCCACCCACAGGAGGGTCTGTTCTGATGAGCTCAGCAATGGAAAATCTGGCACTTCAAGAGGTTGGGAGACAAGGACAGTTGTGGGGTCCTGTTAATAAGCCTACAGGACAGCAGGTTAAAGGCATGTCCCCGCAGACTTTGACAGTGAGCTACAGCACTGAGGCACAACAAGCTTCTCTGCTCTCCTACAGCTCCCTCAAACCAAGCTCTCTGACGTGGGTATTAAGAGATTAGATAAGCATACTAATTTGAACAATTGGCTTGGTAGTTCTTACAAAATAAAATGTGGGAGATTTGTGGGCCTCTTTTGTTCTGTGTCCCCTTTGAAAGGGTGGTGTGGATCCATGAGGAATATCTGAACGTGTACATTTGAAAAACCACTTATCTAAACCATCGACCAGTTCCTTATTTAACCTGAAATGTAACCTTCCTCTGCATGCTTTAACAATGTTAGGATTCTCCATTGGGAGCACTTGAAACATATCATATGGTTAAAAACAACAACAACAAAAAACAACTTAAAGACTTGATTTAACATTCAAAATGCAATTATATCAAGTGAGCAATACAGATAAAACATGCCCATAATCACCCAGGGATGAGATGTACTTTAAAGAAAATGCAAGGAAGGAGAAACGACTCCACACAAAGTCTATGTCCAACCACAGTTCACATGCACCAGGAAGGGAAAGCATAGCACCCCCCGAGACTGCCTGTTTCCAGTTCACTCTCTTGAAAACAAACAAAAACTCTAGCTGAATACACTGTCTTACGAGAACTTTCCTACAGAAAGGAATCTAGATCAGTAAAAGACTTTCTATGAAAGAGAAGCCACCAAAGACAGCTGCACTCAACTGGAGCTTGACCAACGTTTCCTTCCTCTAAGAATGCTCAAGGCATCAACCAGCAAGGTCAGAACCATTTATTTTAAGTGGAGAAAATACATTTCCATGAAGACGGCTCTTGGTCAAACTTCAGAATCCACATGATTCTCCCTCTATTATTCTAAATGTTTAGGCTGTATACATCCATACATGTATTATATACAAACTAAGCTGTCAAACAGAGGTGTTTAGAAATAGTTGATAGTAATAAGTTATTATGACTGTCATCAAAATAATATTTGCAGAACTCAAGGGAACCAGCAGTTAGCGTAATGGCTATGTCGCTGGACTCCCACGTAGTCGACCGTGGTTGGTGTCCCGGACCCGATGGCTTAAATCTCACGCCGGGCGCGTGTGCATGCGTGCCCAAGATCCTGAGAGGAGAATGGAGGAGAAGGGATTGCGGCGTGACCATCCCCCCTGGGGGGTGATTTCTCGCTTTCTGTCTCTCTGTCTCTGTCTGTCTGGCGAGCGCACACGCCCTATAGCAAAAACCTCTCCAAAAAAAAAAAAGAACTCAACAGATGCTCAATTATATTACTGAGTGCATATGATGCTTTATGCACTATGTATACTCTTTACAGCATCATCTCATTTGATCACTGGAATAAGATCTTTTAGAATAAGAAACTAAGACCAGAATAGGTTACGTGAGTTTCCTGAAATCTCACAGCTGATGTGCGATGGGGCAGGAAATCAAGCCCAGGCGATATGACCCCAACGGTACCATGTAGTCGCCACCCAAACAGTGCTTCTGTATCAGAATATTCAGATCACGACAGCCTGAAAGTTAATTCATAAATCTGACAGCTGAGACCAAATGGAACATTCTGATAGGTCAAAATTGGTAGTATCATATGGGTCAAATTTCTGTTCTAAGAACTGTAGAAGGTTCAGAGTGTCAAGATTTAAAAAAAAAAGATCTGATCCCTTGAGTTTGTCCCACCATCTCAATGACACTGCAAAGTTGTTATTTACTTCATTTGGTGTATATCTGCACACAGCAGTGTACGGGCTGCAGACTCAGAGAGATAAAACCTTATATACATTTTTGGTTCTTCTGAGAGAGAATTTTGCTGTTGGGCATGTGTACTCGCCAGAGAGACAGAAACAGACAGAGAGGCAGAAAGCGAGAAATCACTCCTCAAATGGATGGCCACATCACAATCCCTTCTCTTCCATTCTCCTCTTGAGATCTTGGGCATGTGTGCACACGTGCTTGGTGTGAATTTTAAGTCGCTGGATCCAGGACTCAAACTGCAGTTGACTAAGTGGGAGTCCAGTGATGTAACCATTACGCCATCTGCTGGTCCCAAAACCTAATAGACATTTAAAATCTACAGTGAGGCCCAGCCATGGTGACACAGCAATAGCACAACGCTCTGCAATGGTGAAAGCCACACAGAGGACCAGGATTTGTTTCCCAGGGTGATCTGTACACACCGGGCATACAGGAACCTCTGATCCTGCCTGGCTGGGAATGGATGGAGAAAGGAGCACAGCGTAAGACATTATTATTATTATTATTATTATTATTATTATTATTATTATTATTAGTGTAAGACAATATTAAGGGTGCTCGTTTGTCTATTTCTTTCTTATGAAATAAATGAGCCTAAAAACAAATACACACAAACAATAAGAAAAATGCTTGGGCTGGCTTTGTAGCCCAGTGGTTAAGAGAGCTATATTCCCCATGGCTGACAGCAGTTCAAATCCCAGCCTTTGGTAGCTTGAAAAACATGCCAAGCACATGGAAAACCACAGAAGGAATTATGTGACAATGCTCCATTGGGTGCTTTCCCCTTCTCCCTCTTTCTCTCTCTGTTGAGTATATACACCTTCCAGCAACATAAAGAAGAAAAACCTTCTGAGGTTTGGTCATGTATAATTCTTTTGTTGTTCTTTGGAAACTCCATATACTTCATTATGGCCGTCATGAGAGACCTCCATGTGTAAATGTTGGTTGGACAATTACTGACTATGTGGTTTTGGGATCAATAACTTTAACACTGGAGAAGCTAACCACAGAATGCAGAATCACAGGGCTGGACACCATGCCCCTGCTAGCTCTAGGCATACCCTGAATCCCACAGTCCTTGATGGGAAAGCCACCTGAAATAATAACTGGACTAGTACCTTTGCTGTAAGACACGGAACTCATTAGAACAAAGGAAGGAAATTAATCAAGGAGTTCAAGCCGATATTGCCACTCAAAAGAGGAGAAACATCACTCCACAAACCAAAAAAGAAAAAGGCAAGGAAAAAAAATCTATTTTCTATAGACTCTTCAGTAATTAAGTCTTAAACCTCCTATCAAATAATTTTTAAAAAGAAACATGCCTACGCAAAAGCTCAATTTATTCACTTACAACCTTTAAAAAGCCTAATAGTGTCAAGCATTATAGCGATCTGAAAGTAATCATTTTTCCTCTTAAGCTTGCTATCAACAAACTTGGAGCCGGAAGGGTTCGTTTTCAGAGATGCATGTGGAATGTGAGTTTTACCAGCATAGGTTGTTGGATAAGCTTCAGGTAAAAATGCTATTACCTCTCCAGGTTTTCAGTGCCAGCATATGCTACCTTACACACTAATGTAAGCTTGGGGGAATGTGGGAGAAGAAGAAGAAACCTATAAGGTATCTATCCCAATGTACTGACTGCAGTCAGAGTATTACAATACAGATACCCCAGGAGCTCTTCTCATTTCCTTTATAACATTTGTCACACTTGTAATGACCGTCTGTTCTGTTATAATGTGGCAGTTGGTAAACTCGAGAAATCTTCTTTTATTCCAAACTGTGTTATAATTTTTTTCAAAGAAGTAAAAAGGGGTCAGAGGTTAGAAAGGAGATGACTTTCAAACATATAGTCATTTTTCTGGACAAATGACAATGGTGAAGGTATTTCTGTAGCCACACTGTATTTTGTTATCATATGCCATTCTATATACCTATCTTGTTATTATAAGCTATAAAAAAAAAAACACAAATCAGTTGATCAAAACTAACAAAGGGATCTGGACAGTGGCACAGCAGTAACACAACTCTCTGAGAAGCTGAACCACACAGGACAGTTGAGGGTTTGCATCTGGAGAGCCCCCTGAATGTGCCAGCGGTGCACATGCCAGTGATCCAGGGCTGGCTGAAGCTGTGGATGGATTGTGGCATGAAGACTCTGCTGGGGGTGCTGTTTGTTTCTCTCAGAAGAAAGAAACTTTATTTAAAAATTTTTTAACTAATGAAAATTAAGTAAATAATAATCATCGAGGAGATCTTCAGCGACCCAGAAGACTTTACTATTTCTAGGGTCTAGATTCTCCTCAATTGGTGCAGTTCCCAGCATCCCTGGGAGTTTGTTAGAAATGCATAACTGATCTGGGACCAGCAGATGGCGAAATGGTTACATCACTGGACTCCCACGTAGTCGACTGAGGTTCAAGTCATGGGTCTGGTGGCTTGAAAGTAATGCCAGGCACATGTGCATGCATGTCCAAAATTCCGAGTGGAGACTGGAGAAGGGATTGTGGTGTGGCCATCCCCCTGGGGACTGATTTCTCACTTTCTATCTGTCTGTCTTGCTGGTGAGTGTACCAGCAAAAATCTCTCTTTAAAAAATAAAAAATGCAGGAACAAACTGTGCCTTTAGACTCCTAGATGCTGTAATTTTAACAAGACCCCTGGGACATTGCTTTGCACAATAAAGTTCTAAAACACTGGGTACACTACCTAAATAAATCACTGCAGACTGCATTAAACGAAAAAACTCAGGGCCAACTAGCAACCTGCCACTCAAACTGCAGCTGTGGAGAGAGTTGCACAGTAAAGAGAGTACCCAGATCCCTGTTTCAATAATACGGTAATGAGTAGGATTCTGTGCAATACAAAGTTTGTTTTCTTTCTTTTTCTTTTTCTTCTTCTTCTTCTTCTTTTTTTAAATAAAGCAGCCCTGCTATATTTAACTGGCATCATGGAGAACACAAACTAAAATAGAGGACATTTCTGCACTCTGCAACTGACACCCTTGTTAGACTGTCAACTCCAGGAGGGCAAGAACTCATTGATTTTTTTTTCCCTTTTTTTTTTTTAAACAGCAGAATCCCAGGGCCAAGCCCAGGACTTCACATATAGTACATATAGTAGGTACTGCTTAATAAATGAAGAATAAGTATAATTAATCATCAGGTAATCTCTGAAGTGTAGACAAATTTCTGC